>NC_051184.2:150394652-150483772 GCF_013339695.2 Rhipicephalus sanguineus | reverse complement strand
CCGTTTTTTACAACCTTCGAGTGCTTCGACGAAAAATTTAACAGCGGTTTCGAAGATCTAGGAGAATACTGCCAGCACACGTTGGTTCGTCTGGAACGTTAAGAAATGTCTGAAATTGTATTCCATTATTCTGAGGCACCTCTTTAGTAAATCTCAGCCCACCTCCATTAATTTCAAATTTTTCGCTCACGGAAGTTACCACCTTTTCAAGGTCCTCACCACTACAAAAGATCAAGTAATCGTCCACATAACGAACACCTTAATAACCGAATTACCTAAGGCGCCTTCCAAAAGATTGTCAATCTTGCTAAGGTATAAATCACTAAGAACCGGAGCAACCTTAGAACCAATACATATCCCTGATTTCTGCACATAAACGCCTTCCTTCCAACCTACAAGCGTCGACTTTAAATACATGGAAAGGATTTCTAGAAAAGCCCCGGTAGAAACACCACATTTATCGGTGAAAACGGTCTGGTGCGCTTGTTCGTTAATACATTCATTAACACAATTTAACAACTCCTCATGCGGCAAAGAATAATACAGGTCTTCAATATCCATACTGAAAGTCTTACAACAGCCGGGGTTCTCCTCGGAGAGGAACTGCACTAGTGCCTGAGAATACGCATACGAAAAGGGTCTGAAAAACTCAAAGAGGTCAAGCAGTTCTGCAAATAACTAGATACAGCGACTTGCCAGGTGCCTTGCTCTGAAACGATTGCTCGAAATGGGATCTCGTTCTTATGTGTTTTGGCTGAAAAAAACAATTCTAAAGTAAGTGATTTAGCCTTCTTGACATTACAAGCTATTCTCTCAAGATTATGTCTTAACAAAAGGTCGACAGCACGTTGCCTGACTACCGATGGCTTAAGTTTTACCGTCCTAAAATTCTTTTCTATGGCTGTTAATGCTTTTTCTGAGAACTTTTTCTGCTTTTTAGAATGAATACTTACCAACTAGCTCAGCTCTCTGTTATTCTAAGCTTCATTTCTAGTACTCTGAGCCCTTTTCCGTGTTCTCCTACTTATCTGAACAATCCTGCCTCTTTGGCTTCTTTAATTGCTATTTGCTTGGTCCGTGCTAGAGCTTTTTCATGGTTTTCTAAGAATAGAGTTTGCCCAGTTGAAGTTCAACTGTTGTGCGGGTTTCTGCAACCATCTACCGGACATGCCAGGAGGATATGTGCCATATTGACTGCGGAATCATGGCGTCAAGTGAGATTTTACCAGGAATGCCTCAAGGTCCGTTGTTCGACTTCGCGTGACGATCGCCGCCAGAAGCAGATGTACGCCGACTGGATGAGGGTAGCTAACCAGCATGCGGAATTCATATGGAGGGTAAAACTTCGAGAACTTCAACCATGTAAGAGGAAGATTATTTCTACTGTTTCATCGCAAAATAACTTGCTAGTCCTTGGAGGAGCAGCCTTAGATGATAGTCACCGTAAAACCCTAGCCTTAGGTCCTAAATACTGTTTTAAGCCGAACCTGAAACCAATAGACGTTTTAAGTTTGCCGCGTACAATCACTAGACTTGTTCCTGAAGAAGAGCGTTCCCACTGCATTTCAGACTGCGTTGCTAGCATCAAGGGTTCAAATATGCATCTCAAGTGTTCTGATCCTGTCCAGCCTTTGGTTAATTACTGTGTCGAAAAGAAACTCAGGCCAGTAATTTCAGATAAGGAAGGGTATTTTGTAATTATGCCGGACAGTTTGTTCTCAGAAAAAGCATTAACAGCCATAGAAAAGAATTTTAGGACGGTAAAACTTAAGCCATCGGTAGTCAGGCAACGTGCTGTCGACCTTTTGTTAAGACATAATCTTGAGAGAATAGCTTGTAATGTCAAGAAGGCTAAATCACTTACTTTAGAATTGTTTTTTTCAGCCAAAACACATAAGAACGAGATCCCATTTCGAGCAATCGTTTCAGAGCAAGGCACCTGGCAAGTCGCTGTATCTAGTTATTTGCAGAACTGCTTGACCTCTTTGAGTTTTTCAGACCCTTTTCGTATGCGTAATTCTCAGGCACTAGTGCAGTTCCTCTCCGAGGAGAACCCCGGCTGTTGTAAGGCTTTTAGTATGGATATTGAAGACCTGTATTATTCTTTGCCGCATGAGGAGTTGTTAAATTGTGTTAATGAATGTATTAACGAACAAGCGCACCAGACCGTTTTCACCGATAAATGTGGTGTTTCTACCGGGGCTTTTCTAGAAATCCTTTCCATGTATTTAAAGTCGACGCTTGTAGGTTGGAAGGAAGGCGTTTATGTGCAGAAATCAGGGATATGTATTGGTTCTAAGGTTGCTCCGGTTCTTAGTGATTTATACCTTAGCAAGATTGACAATCTTTTGGAAGGCGCCTTAGGTAATTCGGTTATTAAGGTGTTTCGTTATGTGGACGATTACTTGATCTTTTGTAGTGGTGAGGACCTTGAAAAGGTGGTAACTTCCGTGAGCGAAAAATTTGAAATTAATGGAGGTGGGCTGAGATTTACTAAAGAGGTGCCTCAGAATAATGGAATACAATTTCTAGACATTTCTTTAACGTTCCAGACGAACCACGTGTGCTGGCAGTATTCTCCTAGATCTTCGAAACCGCTGTTAAATTTTTCGTCGAAGCACTCGAAGGTTGTAAAAAACGGTATCGCCATGTCTTGCCTTAAATCAGCCCTCACCAAGTCGTGTGAGCACAAAATGAGTGATAGCTTTAACGCACAGGTTACGCGTCTTTTAGATGTAGGGTATCCTCGTGATGCAGTGGCCACGGTCGCTGAACGTTTAAAGAAGTCTATTGTGTTAAGTCCGAGCATGGTTGCAGAAAGCGATAAGAAGAAACGTGTCGTAGGTATACCGTACATTCATTGCGTGTCTCACAGGCTAAAGAAAGTAGGAAGTAGATACGGCGTTAATGTTGTTTTCACGGCTGCCAATAAGCTAGGTAAGATTTGCGCCGCTGTGCAGAGGAAGAATGAGCGAGTAAAAGACAAGAAGCGGACCGATATTTGTTTCGTAAAACACACCAACAAATTCACTGATTGCCGTACGAGTGTGGTGTATAAGATCCCTTTCAGCTGCGGCCGCTTCTACGTAGGACAGACGGGCCGATGCATCAACCAGAGATTATTAGAACATAAGAGATCGCTAACAGGAGGCTCACCTTCTAATCTATCTTTACATTGTCGAGATTGTAAGTGCACGCCAAAATTCGATGAATGCGCAGTGTTGTACCGTCATAGAAATGAAGAAACGCGCCTGATGATAGAAGCATGGCATATCGAGAATAGTGGTAACGCATGCGTGAGCCAACCGTCGATTAACTTGCATAAAGATGAAATCAAATGCCTTAACAGTTATCTTCAACGTAGACCGCCACGCGTGCCGGATTGATAGGTTCGCCTGTTGCATGGGCATGCGCAGATAAGTTTTCGTGCCTTCTTTCTTTTCAGCCGTTGTGCGTCTCTTCAGTTGTTAGTCGGCGTTTGTGGTGTCCTGACTTCTTTCTTGTGTCCTTGTTTGCACGCCCTGTCTTTTTAGAATGAATACTTACCAACTAGCTCAGCTCTCTGTTATTCTAAATGACGTTTCTTGTTGTTTTCTCTGTACGTGTTTAACTTGTGTTCTGTGTACTACGCACTGCTGTAGCACGACTGAAATAAAGTGTTTACTTCTTCATTTGTATACCAGCCCATATTCGTGCGCAATGAGTTCAATAGCAATGTTCATGCGAATACGCATACGCAGGTAAGAGTTTAGCACAGATCTTTCATCGATTGATTACGCGCACGACAGTGATGCAACAAGTGTCCGGTTATTTTATGGAATAAGTGTCTTTTTTTTTTCAAACTAATAATGTCCGCTGCCTTCCATCAATCTATAACTCCACACAAACACTCATGCTAATGTAAAAAAAAAGGATGAGGTTTTGCGTGAAATTATACGACATAAATGTAAGGCACGCCATCGGGAATAATTTTAACGTCTGGGTTCTTCAAAGCGTACCTAAATCTAAGCACACGGGTGGTTTACATAAATTTCGCCCAAAGTTAAAACTGCGCGCGGCAACTCCGTTATATCACTGCCGTGTCATTCCACTGTCTGCTTTTTTTTATTTATTTTTAGGGAACAGTTTGAGTGCCGAAATGTCGGACTTCACTTGATAGAAATATTTCGCTGTAGCGGGACAACAACCGTAGAATAAAAGGACATCTTAAGCAAAGCTACAGCTCATCATGAACTACAGTGCCGCAGACCTAACAACAACGCGAAAGTGCATGAGCCTCGTTTTTGTTTACCACCGACTCGCTAAAACGCTGCATTCACACACTCTTTAATGCTCCACATGTTTGGGGCTATGCCAAGCGCACTTTAGGATGTGCTTGAACCAGAAAGCGGCACCAACACTGAAATGATTCTGGCGAACGAAGGGTAAGACACCAAAACACAGCCCTCTCGAAAGTCGTACCATGCAGCCGAGCAAGCCCATTTGCTTCCGTACACCATGTTAGGTATACGTACGAGCAGTTAAGCTCGCGCTAACGTAACAAAACAAACCGCTCTTTGAGAACGTGCATGACGTACGCGCACATGCAAACACAACGTGGCTAGCAGACGACGCAGGGAGCAATCCACACTAGGCGCGCTTCAGCCAGTAGCCGCCAGGTGGCGACTCCGCTCGATCTCGCGGCCAATATATTACGTGCCGAAAGTACGACAACATTACTATGCACGCCGTGGTGGCGGACTTGGGATTAATTTCGGCCACCTGGGGTTCTTTAACCTGTACGTAAATCTAAGTACGCTGGTGTTACTGCATTTCGCTCCCATCGAAATGCAGCTGCCGTATGCTGGAATCGAACTCGTGACCTCGATCTTAGCAGCGCAACACCTCAGCCTGCTAAGCAATCACGGCGTGTCGCATGCAAGGTCAATATAAATGCTCAGTGCAAACATGCAGCTTAATTCTGTTTACAGTGAGCCGCGACGGGAAATGTACCGCTATCAGCTGAATAAAACAAACGTAGTATTCACGGTACGGTTTTTAAACTGGTGTATTAAGTGAACATGCTCCGCTGCTGTCACATTACAAACGGTTGACTCGGAAAGCCAACGCACAATCTCGAAATGTAGTAGAGCGGCTGCCTCTTTGTTGTAGCTTCGGTTCATAAACGCACTTCCCTTTCAAACGAGCACGGTCATCGCATTTCTCCCCGTTAATAGTTCGTAATACTGCGTACGCAAAAACTGCTTCAAGGTGGCAAGATCGCGAAAGTAGTGCGGCGAACTCTTGACGCCCCTGCTCTTCACACGGTAGAACTTGACGGCCAGTTCTTCGTCGTTTTTAGACTCAGTTCACAATGCAGCAGCACTGCATGCCTGCTTTCCGACGAAGGAACGGAGCGTGAGAAATGCGAGCAGTGGGAAAACCAAGGAAGCGCGACCCGTCCGAGCCTCTCCTCTCTCCGCTGGGGAACTTGAGCGTGGAAAGTGTCAATCACCTATGGCACAGACCCGTGGTAAGTGGGTGTATATGTGCCACACGTGTCTGGAGGAAAGGGTTTGACGACGTACGCGACAGGATTTTCACGTTATTCATGTCATGACCAGACAGGCATGCCCCTTCCATGCCATTTGCGGAAGGCGATCACGAGCACACGGACGTAGGTGGCTAGAAAGATAGATACATAGATAGGAGTGCTCTAAGTGCCTTGGGAACACTAAGAAATTATTTGCATTTAAAATGCGGCAGACCCCACGCATTGTGGTAATCAATTTCATGCAAAGCAGACGGTGAGCAGGAGCCTATGCCGGATTTTTGGTTTGAGCCAAGCATTGCAAGGCGATTCGACGTCTTTGTGTGAATTGAGTAGTTATGCGCATATCGTATGCTTCTCAGGCACGCCGAGTACACTGGCGTGTAAAGGGTCCGACGTAATGGTCCGGCGTAATGTCGACACTCGCATTGGAACAGAGGCGCCAGTTTCATCACCACAAGATGCACGCTACGGGGTGACGATGTGCATATCGTACATAGAAGTAGTAGGTCTGTTCGTGCTACGCTTGACTATAGCTTGAGGAGTCATAGATATAGGTTCAATTCAATTCTTTATTCACCATTAGTACAGAAGGAGGTCCCGGAGTTACAAAACTGTCAGGGGGACCTCCTATTAGTCATTTGTCAGTATCAATAAATTGCATAATGGCAGAAAGCAGTTAAAGAGTAAGAAAAAAAAAAGATGCGAGATAATAATAAGCAGGGCATATAGCAAAAAAGAACAATGGAAAGAACCAACAAAAGGTAATTTTGTACAAGAAACGTAATTCACGAGAAAATAGTACAGAACTAAATATAGACGATAAAAATTGCAATCAACGTAACTTATATAAACATAAGGTATTGTCAAAGAACACGGTGTACAGGTCATATATAAATAATAAAACATCCGGACAACTAATTTTAGCGAAATCTGAAATTTCTAGAAACAACAAACCAAAAATTGGAGAAAAAAGTTCAACACAATTTTATGATACATATTATAAATGAAACGCTTTACGCATATAGTCATAATGAATCGATAGCGAGCAATGTTGTTAGTAGGTGTGACTTCATGTGTTTTTTGAATAATATTGTTGTGCGGCATGCTTTAATATCTAGTGGCAAAATATTCCAGTATTGAATGGCAGTGAAAACAGCTGTGAATTTCCCATAATTTGTGTTTATTCGGGGAAGTAAAATGTTGCTGTTAGATGAAACTCTAGTGTTATTACTATTAGTTAGAGCAGATGCTTGAAATGTATCGATAGCGGTTTCATAGTTAAGTGTGCGATATATTAGTAAAACCAGTTTGAGCTGAACCGTGTAGCGTAATGGTAGTATGCTTAATGAAGTGTAATTTAGTACCGAATGAGACATGTAGCTAGAAAAATTTATGATCCGCAAGGCCTGATTCTGTAAATGTTGTAGATGTGTTAAATGCGTGCTATATGTGTTTCCCCAGACGGAAATGCAGTATTGAAGATGGCTATGTATAAATGCGTAATAAAGTGAAGTTCTGATATGCTGTGGGAAAAACGAGCGTGTTAAAATTAGTACTCTGATACCAAAGGCGATCTTTTTCGAGATCATTTCAGCATGCAAATTAAATTTTAGATGACGATCGAGCTTGATTCCAAGAAAGATGACTTCATGTGTAGGTGACAGAATATGATCATTAAGGATGAGTGAGGGTGCAGATGGGATGACACGTTTATTTGTATGAAAAAGCATGAATTGGGTTTTAGACGCATTGATACGAAGTTTGTTTTTATTGCACCAAGCTGATAAGTTGCTCAGGTCACAGTTGAGTCGGGTTATTATGGTACTCATGCAGTCGCTAGAAGTAAATATAGTGGTATAGTTAGGTTCTTCTCGTTTGTTCCGCTCGCCTCGCTGGTTGCGCGACATCTGCCGCCAAGGAAGCCGAAGGCGAGAACTTTTCATCTGCTGGCACCTTGAGGAAACGACCGCTCCGACATCATCTGGATAGAGACGTTTATTCGTTTCTCTTCTCTCCTTCCTCTCCCTGCACCCCTGCTTTTATTCCCTGTCTCCCCATTCAAACACTCTTACAGTCCAATCGGAAAGCAGGAGTAACTCTCTCCTTGTCTCCCGGTCGGCCGCCGCTGAACGCACCAGGCCCGGATTCCTCCTCGCCACCTCCTCGCAGGAATACCGCCTCTCGCCCGCTCGTCGGTCCGCCGCCGCCGCTCATCTCCATTTCACCCGGTTTCCAGAATGTTCGGCCTCATACGTTGACGGGTCGTCAATACAATAGGCCCGTGCATCATTGCCGCTGCCTTTGGCTGTCACAGCGAAGGCGCAAGTGTGCCTTCCGTCCCTGTAGCCCGGCTCGGCCACGGTCTCCTGTAAGGCACCATAATTGAACCCCTCGGGAGACGTGAGTCGTTGCATCCTTTGTGACCAGCGGACAGTATTCGTTCCACCAACCGGAACTACCGCTTCCGTGTCGGCGCGGGTACGCCGGCCGCGGGGCGGGTAACAATATGAAGGTATTCGGCGAACGTACGAAGTTCGGCCCCAACACCTCCCCTCCAACTGTGTTGCACTGTATCTATGACATGCGACACACACACAACCGCATATTCACACATGTTCACTGACTCGACACGTGAGGCACCACTGTCACTCGTACCTCATTGACTCTGCCCAGCGCACGCGCTGACAAAGCATGTACCCCCCCTTAACTCGCTGTCCCTTTTATGCATCATCGTTAGGAGTCACCAACCGCGACATTGCGTCAGCATTAGCGTTTAGACACCCCTTTTTGTGTTCAATTTCCAGGTTATACTTCTGTAACGCCAACGCCCAGCGTGTCAGCCTCGCGCTCTGCGGAGTGGTTAGAGTCAGAAATTTGAGTGGGTTGTGATCGGTAATCACCTTGATTTTAGCGCCAAAAAGCCAAGCGTCCAACTTCCCCAGTGCCCAAATGATTGCATAAGCTTCCTTTTCTATGGTGGCCCATCGAGTCTGAGTCGGGCTAAGCTTCTTGCTCAGAAAAGCGATAGGGCGCTCCTTGCCCTCCCGATCCTGCTGTGCCAGGCACGCACCAACCGCGTAATCGGACGCATCTGTGGCGAGGATAAATTCTTTCCTCGGATCTGGGGCTTGCAACGCCGACGCCTGCACTAGACAGTTTTTCACCTTGTCAAAAGCTTCCTGCGCCTCTGTATTCCAAGGTAATTTCTGCGGAATACGTCGGCCAGTTAGGTTGGTCAGAGGCATAACGACTTTAGAGTACTCGGGCACGTAGTCCCTATAATAGTTGGCTAGCCCTAAGAAACTCCGAAGTTGTCCCTTCGTTTCGGGAGCCGGTATCTCCTTTATCGCCCGAACCTTCTCTGGATCGGCCCCGTGCCTGCCTGATCCCACAACATGCCCCAAGAATTTCACTTCTTGTTGTGCAAACCGACATTTGCTTACGTTTAGCGTCAACCCTGCCTTCGCCAGAGACGCAAGCACCTTGTCCAAATGTTCCAGGTGCTCGTTCCAGTTCTCTGAGTATATCGCTACATCGTCAATGTAAGCGCAAGCGTAATGTCTATGTGGGGCCAGTACACCATTGATGACCCTCTGATAGGTGCTGGCGGCATTCTTTAACCCAAAGGGCATCACTTTCCATGCGTACTGGCCTGAGGGAGTGGCAAAAGCAGTACAAACCTGCGCGTCCTCGTCGAGAGGTATTTGCCAGTAACCCCTGGACATGTCTAGCAGAGTTATGTACTTGGCTTTCGCTACCTGGTATAACAGATCAGTCGCCACGCTCATGGGAAATGCGTCTGTCTCTGTTATTTCGTTCAGTCTCCTGTAATCGCAACAGATGCGGATGCCACCATCCTTCTTTGATACGCAGACCAGTGGATACGCGTGCGGACTTTCAACCGGGTATATCAATCCCCACTGCTGGAGCTCATTTACCTGCCTGTCTACCTCGTGCACCAGCGCCACCGGCACCCTGTAGGGGTATGCACGTCTCGGTTGCTCTCCTGCTTTGATTTGTATTTGTGTGTTCCCACTTTGCAGGTGCCGGGTTTGTTTGCGAATACCCTTGGATGCCTCGCGATTAAGTCTCGCAGCTGTTCTCTCTGTGTGATCTCAAGATGTGCTATTTCATCAGGCTGCAGCGTCGCCTGCGCCTCTAGCCCGCATGGTGGGACCGGAACCTCTCCAAATTCCTGATCGCCCTCGAATATCACTCCTACTGCAGTTACTCGGGTGTGATATGAGCGGAGCTTGTTCGCGTGAATGGTTCTGCGTGAACCGTCATCGAGTTCAACTAAATAACTGTACGGTCGCAGTTTTCCGACTACAGTCATCGGTCCCTTCCACTTTGCCACTAGCTTCCCCTCTCCTTCCTTCTCGAGCCATAATACTTGGTCCCCTGTGACAAACTGTTTGTCTGTGGCCCTCAAGTTATAGCGTCCTACGTACTCCTTCTGACTGACTTCACTTTGACGGGCGGCTCCTTCGCTAGCTTCTTCCAAACTACTTCGGAGCTTCGCAAGATATTCCGCTGCTGGCATACCCAGTGATTCCGGAACTTCCCAGTCTCCTGACCAAGTCCTTTTGAGAATGGATAGGGGCCCGTTCGGCACCCGCCCGTACATGAGCTCGAACGGTGACCGCCCTGTAGTCGCGTGTGGAACCTCACGATATGCCCATAACAAAAACGGAATCATCCTATCCCACTCGCGCCCGTGTTCACTGACTATGTGAGAAAGCATTCTTTTGAATGTGCCGTTCCAGCGCTCCACTAAGCCGTTGCTTTGCGGGTGATCAGTTGTGGAAAACCTCGGTGTTGCCCCCAGTCTTTGCAACATCTCCTGTGTCAACCTTGACGTAAAGTTGGTGCCCTGATCTGAGCAAATTGTCTCTGGCACCCCATGTTGAGAAAATATCTGCAGTAGCGCGTCACATGCAGCCTTTGCCGTTAGTGAACGGAGGCATACCACTTCTGGCCATCTGGTATGTAAGTCCACGACACAAATAGCATAGCGGTGACCTCTAGCCGAAGGGGGTTCCATAGGACCGATGCAGTCCATGTTTACTGTCTGAAACGGCGCGCTGGGCCTGGCCAGTGGCGTTATCGGTACCCTA
The DNA here is from genome assembly GCF_013339695.2 of Rhipicephalus sanguineus. NCBI lineage: Eukaryota > Metazoa > Arthropoda > Arachnida > Ixodida > Ixodidae > Rhipicephalus > Rhipicephalus sanguineus. Next base: position 150,473,122 of record NC_051184.2, on the reverse strand, counting down.
TCTATCTGCCTCGTCGGAGATTTCACCTGACATCCATGACACGATCTACAGTACTCCTTTACGTCTCGCGACATCTGCGGCCAGTAAAATGAGCTTTTCACCCGTTGTAGTGTTTTCCGCTCTCCTAAATGACCTGCCCATGGTGAATCGTGAGCCATTTTCAGCACTTCTTTGTGCCTGTGCGATGGTAGCACTAGCTGTTTGCACATGCGACCCGCGAGGTGTTCCTGATGATATAATAGCTCGTCCTGAACAAGCATACCATGCGTTCCGGCCTTTGCCTGCGCCCAAGCGTCTCGCAAAGCCGGGTCTGCTTCCTGAGCCTCACGAAACTCCTGTCGTTTGCTTTTGACCGGCTCGGAACCTTCGCTGTTGCTCTCCGCGGTTATGACGCCCACAATCGCCCGTTGCTCCTCGAGTGCCTCCTCTGACAGCTCTACCATGGCTTCGGTCTCCTCGACTGCTGAACACTCGTCTGACACTATGTCACGCTTAACCCTTTCCTCGAGAAGTTGTGCGTAATCGTTGGGCGTGATCAGCGCGTCCGTGCCGTCTAGCAGCTTATCTGTGATTGCACAAAGCACGGCAGACTGCACCGCCTCGGACATCACGTAAGGATTTCCTTCAGTAGCTATGAGCGGCACGTAAGCCAACTCAGCGGTCACCTGTTGCCCGAACGCTCCCGTCAACTTTATCTGCGAACCCGTACCGTTGTACTGAGGTACCACTGCCTTTCTAATGACGCTCACTTCTGCTCCTGAGTCTACCACTGCGTTTAATGACCTACCTGAGCTCTCAGGTGTTACAGTTTCTAGTGAGGGTTGTTTCAGCTCTTTACACTGCGACAACCTGTCTGTCGTTGCTATTCCTAACCCGAATGCAGAAGCCGTCACTCTCGCGACCATTGGACCGTTTTGTTGTCGTCCTGCTGGCCTAGCGCCTTGCCTTGCACCTAAGCCCTTATTGGGGCAATTCCTGGCAATGTGGTCGGTTTCCTTGCACTCAAAACATCGCCTTTTCCACTTCCGTCCGTGGGTATATCTACAGGTGTTTTAGCTTTCTTTTGCCACTCCTCGATATTCGCCTTCTTTTGTGCTGTCTTGCACTTTTCGCTCTCCTCGAAGCTCTCCGCGAGCCTAGCGACACCACTGGGTAGCAAAAAGGCCTCCTGTTGATTACAAACGACGTGCGCTCTCGCTTCCGGGCTCAAACATTCTTTCAAGCGATCCGCGACCACTAGCTGCTTGAGTTCCTCGAACGTGCCTACCTTTGAACTCTGGACATAATAGTCGAAATAATTCTCAAGGCGCACGGCAAACTGATCCCAGGATTCCTTTTCTCCCTTTTCGATCCCGCAAATAGTCTCTTGTACTCCGCCGCCGAAAGCCTGAGACCCTCCAAAATGCTTGACTTAAGCTTAACGTAAGCTTTTCGCTCCTCTGCTGTCAGCCTGCACAGCAGCCCAGGCGCCCTTTCGCTTAACTGTGGCAAAACTAGCCCGGCCCACCATTCGCTCGGAACTTCATACGACTCGAGCGTTGCCTCAACGTCCTCGAACCACATTGGCGCAAGTGCCTCTTGGTTCGGCATTGGTGCCAGTACACCCTTTAACAAGCTTGCAAATTTTAGTCGCCTGTCTTCCTCCAACCTTCCGCCGAGCGATAGGCTGTCATCGCCCTCGTTGGACTCCGCCCGATCACGGGCTCGTAGCCGCTGGCTTTCCAGCATCAAGCGCTGCTTCTCAGTTTCCGCCTCAGCAATTTTCAGTTGAAGCTGTAGCAGCGCTAGCTGCTGTTCCGACGCCGTATCTGACGTGCCACTACCATGACCCCCCGTGCCGCTGTCGGCGACTCCAACGCCTGCAAGTTTCCTGCCCCGTCCCCGTTCATTTCCGAGTTGTCCCTTTCTCTGTCTCGCAAGTTGTAATGCTTTATCATCGCTTGCGCCCGACAGAAAATCAAGAGGTACCCGCCTGAAGTAGCCTTGCGGTGCGCTCTTCCTCCTCGGAATCCGGTGGACTAGCCTTGCTTCGTTGGTCCCGCAGCGCGGTAGTCAGTTGAGGTGGTTGTCGTCAGTCTCGGCCGATGTCGCTCCCCGCTGTCCTCCTCAGTTCAGCCATGCAGATCCTGTCGTTTGTTCCGCTCGCCTCGCTGGTTGCGCGACATCTGCTGCTGCCGCCAAGGAAGCCGAAGGCGAGAACTTTTCATCTGCTGGCACCTTGAGGAAATGACCGCTCCGACATCATCTGGATAGAGACGTTTATTCGTTTCTCTTCTCTCCTTCCTGTCCCTGCACCCCTGCTTTTATTCCCTGTCTCCCCATTCAAACACTCTTACAGTCCAATCGGAAAGCAGGAGTAACTCTCTCCTTGTCTCCCGGTCGGCCGCCGCTGAACGCACCAGGCCCGGATTCCTCCTCGCCACCTCCTCGCAGGAATACCGCCTCTCGCCCGCTCGTCGGTCCGCCGCCGCCGCTCATCTCCATTTCACCCCGGTTTCCAGAATGTTCGGCCTCATACGTTGACGGGTCGTCAATACAATAGGCCCGTGCATCATTGCCGCTGCCTTTGGCTGTCACAGCGAAGGTGCCTTCCGTCCCTGTAGCCCGGCTCGGCCACGGTCTCCTGTAAGGCACCATAATTGAACCCCTCGGGAGACGTGAGTCGTTGCATCCTTTGTGACCAGCGGACAGTACTCGTTCCACCAACCGGAACTACCGCTTCCGTGTCGGCGCGGGTACGCCGGCCGCGGGGCGGGTAACAATATGAAGGTATTCGGCGAACGTACGAAGTTCGGCCCCAACAGGTATCGTCAGCATATAAAATGGATGAGGTGCTAGTTAGGCAGTTGGGAAGATCGTTAATGTATACGAGAAACAAGATGGGACCTAGAAGCGAGCCTTGTGGGAAACCCATTATGACTGGTTTAACATGTGACAATGAACCTTCGAAATTTACAATCTGCGTTCTGTTAGTTAGATAGCTACCTATGAGTGAAAGTGCTGGGCCGCGAATGCCCACAGCCTCTAGCTTATGAGATAGGATGTCATGAGAGATGGTGTCAAATGTCTTGCTAAAATCTACAAATACTGAGCCGACAATATGGCCGCTGTCGAGGGCATGCTTTATATTGTCAGTGAATGATAAAATAGCTGTTTCAGTGGAGTAGTTTCTGCGAAACCCATGTTGTTCAGGTGATAAGAGATTGAATTTTTGGAAATAGTTTGTTAAGCGGTTAACAAGTAGTTTTTCTATGATCTTGCTAAAAAAGGGTAGAATACAGATTGGCCGATAGTTAGATATTATATCTTTGTCACCTTTTTTGAATACGGGAGTTATTTTACCGTGTTTTAACTCGTTGGGAAAAACACCTGTTTTAAACATGCGCGTAATTATATGTGCGAGCACTTCGACAATGTGAGGTGATATTAATTTGATTTTAGAGGGCTGTAAATCGTCAAGACCGGGTCCAGTAGTCCGTAAGCTAGTTATTGTTCGTTATTACGATGATATAAAAGCGGATAGCTGACACTGGCATTGTCCTGACATGACGCTTTTTCTTTTTCCAAAATAGTTTGGACTGGCGTGGCTGTGTGGTAGAATACTTGACTGCCACGCAGAATACCTGGGCTCGAGCCGTGTTTTTTATTCTTTGCCTCCATCGGGATATTTAACCCGTCGACAACACCGCCTACCCCAGCATTACATTGCTCGTGACAGAAGCTCCTTCACACTGTCGGGTTAAATATTTTCTAGGTCTGGGTTGACATAGACTGAGAACGACCTATGGTGCATGCCCGCACACCACGGGCCGCAGTATGCGGGTATGTGCTGCACGTGACTGGTCGAAAGGATTTCATGGTTTATGCCATGGCAACGGGGAAACCAAGTGGCACAAATGACTTTGAATGACAGCCAACACAACTGTCTGTCCGAACCAAGGAGGTAAATGCTCTCTTTAGAATCTACTGCAACGAGCACACTCAGATCTCCACTTCCTGGGGTCCGCAGGAGAGGGCAGGACACGAAGCACAATACTTCAAGGAAGGCGAGACCATCGTAAATCTGGACATCCGTTCGAGGGGTGTGGCCTATGCGAAGTACTTTACGCTGGCTCAAGCTAACGGTCCCGACGTGAGAGCTTATATTGAGATCCAGGGGCAGTGCATTGCAGGAGGATGCAAACTGCACCGAATCATACGCACAGTGATAGACAAGGTGCTTACCATCGGACGCTAATGATCAGGATGTTTGACGTTGTTCACCTTGCAGCCGATCAAGCAGCAGGTGACGTTCTGGTCATGCCAAATGATTCACAGGCCTCTCATTGTCCTTCTCTGAGGAGTCTTGCTTTGCGATCGTGAGGCAATGGAGACCTGGAGGATCTTTAAGGAACAGAAAAATGTGGGATGACACACTGTGGTATATTGAAATTCCGAATCATCCAAAGCAGTAAGGATGTGCGCTTGTTTGTATGACATTTTCACTTTGTATTAGCACAGCAATGAACACACAAAGAAGGAGACATCCTTCTCTATGTGTTCTTGTTCATTGCTGCGCAAAGTGAAAAGGTCATCCAAAGCACCCTTTGTGGCTGAACCACACTGTGCTAGTCTCTGCGTTGCACACAGCAAACCCAAATGCAGACGTCTTCGTGGACACCTAACTCAGGTGCCAAGAGGGGCAATGCATACTGTACTGTGGCGTCCACGTAGATGTGACGTAATAAAGATGCATTCCAGCCATGAACTCAGATCAAAGCCCCCGTGCGAGTCTGGTATACCCTGACGATATGGCACGCCTGACAGGACAAGCTGCCACTCAACCATCTCCAGCAGCAAACGTTCACTTCAAGGATCGCCGTGCAGCACAGTGAGAAACTCGGTTGAGGAGCACTGTGACAGAGCCATTGTTATGTGAACTTAAACTGTGCTTGGGACAAGACACCAGAGTGGAAGTAGACAGGACGAACGCAGAACTGCTCTGGTGTGTCGTCCCAAGTGCAGTTCACATAATAATGTCTTACCAATACATGCTTTTCAGAGATTAGCCACAAACCGAAAGGAAAGTTCAACGAGGTTTCACCCATATCTTTCAACTGGCACGCTCGGAAGGGTGGCTGAGTGTCACTCATGAGATGGCAGCACTGCTGTGCGAGATCTGTTCAGGGCCGTGATTCGAAGCCATAATGAATCCCGTGCGTGTGTGGGTATGACAGACAAGGGACACCTGTGCATTGGGCGAGGCACCACTCTCCCAGCCAGTTTCAGCTTAAATGAATGCTGTTTTCGTTAAAGTAACCGTGGTGCCAGTTTCCCACCCTCTCCGATTATGTACTTTTCCACAGCCTTTGTTCTTCGAAATCTTTTTTTGCGCTAGTAACTACATCAATAAATGAATCGGCCAGCCTATCTGTCTTCATTAATTACTTGTGGCCTTTTCATTCCTAGTGTCCCTAACGAGAAGCTACAGTGTGTGAAGGAATGTTCAACATGCGTGTTGCCAATGACAAGACAGTTCCTGATGTTTTATGTTTGCTTTCAATAATCTGAATTTTTGTGGTGCAGCAGCCAAAGAAATGACGTGGTTATTTCTTTTGAGGAAATGCACTGTGAACAGACGTTCCGCTTCACTCTGGCCACCCTCGACTGCCTTGTAGGGAACAACGTCCTAGGACTTATCGGGATATTAACCTTCAGTTGCTTTGCCCTTCAGTGTCAAAAAGCTTCTTGCTTGATTGCTTCAAAAGCCAGCTGCCGTTCCACTGATGGTCAGTGGCATCTTCCTGCTGCAACTCACAGTGCCAAATTTGTCCTGAAATGTTTAACTTGAATGTCATTAGCTTTATTTTTTTGTCCCTCGTTATATGACTGACCTGGTGCAGCTTGCCCCCGTTTGCAGCCGTGTTTCAGGTGTGACTTGTGAAGAACTCTCTATAAATTTATGTATCAAATATACACATTATACCAAGGCCTTTGATATTCTGTTGCAACAAAAGTATTGTCATAATACGTTAACGTGTTTGTTTTTCAGTAATTAATCTGAATTAAATTGTAATTAGAGATCTATTTATCCTGCCGTCATTCATGCTCAGTTTTGCATAAATATAATCAAATCTCGGCCTATATGTACCATGCAATCTCGTTTTTGGTTATGTTCATTTCGAACAAACGAAAATTATACTTTTGACGTGGCTCGTGGAAAGCAGCACATCGGACTCTTCAAACATGGTTGTGCTTTCTGCAAAGTGATTATGTATAGCATTATGCAACAAAACGAAATTAAATGACACGCTTATTACTCGGAATGTTCAATTCATCCAAGCGTCCATGCATCTTGCTCTTTCTTAGGGACACAACCAGCAAACACAGCCTGTGTGCACGAATGTGTACAACACACCTGAAAAGGTTAAACTATATGTGCCTAACGTGTTTCAACGATCGTGCAAGGGAGCACCGCTTGGCGGTCAGCAGCAACATGGGCGGGCACTTGGCAGACCAGTGCAAGCGCTGTGGTTGTGCGCCACACTTCAGCCAAACCACATTTCTAAAGAGAGCAAGCAGCCGCACTGAAAGGGAGACAGTTGAAGCGTTTCTAATAAAAAGGGCAGATAGCCAGTGCGTTAGTGCCCCATCACTCGATCTAAGCGAGAAGGAAGCTATCTTTTTGAAAGATTGTTCGATGCTCTTTTTTCCTCTCACTAGGGTTGGCACGTGTTCATAGGTGCTGTCATGTTTTCATAGTTCGATCGCGTTAGCGCAGTTCCGGCGCATGCATTGAGTCTGTATTAGTGGCTCATGATGAATTGTTAGTTCTGCCATGTCTCAATTTCTGTTATGGGATTACCTTGTTCGGCAGCCTATATAAATCGGCGCGGTTCCTGATAATAAACAGTTGGAAATTGGCGCTCGTGTCTATCTGTTCGTTTCTTCGCTTCGTCCCCGTCTTCTTTGCGTCATTACAGTTTTTAGATGCGTAGCAGCTCTTGACTAGCCTGTGTAACGCTGTCCGTCCGTCCGCACAAACGCGAGGCAACGAGCTTCCCTCGGCGCAGGTGTTGGAGCGGTGCCAAGTAGGTCACGCCGCAGCTGGGCGTTGACGTCATGCTCCCCTCGCATGCTTCCCACGCAGCTGTGCGCGCGTACGTCACTCTCTCCCTCACCGCCGGAGCGCCCGCAGCTGCCGGCTCCAACGCCCGCTCGCCTCCCGTGTCTGCGTTTCAAACAAACGTTTACACCAGTAAACGCTACACCGAGTTTCGCTTCAAACGAATCTTCCAGCGCTCACCGCAGCACCCGCGTTAGCGCCGTTCAACCCGTGACGCCACCCGTTCGCAACGCTGCTGCTTCGCATCCCATCAGCGTTCCCTTCGAGGAGATGGTCCAATTTTTTCCTCAAGGCACAGCGAGGCTGAATCGACTCATTAAAATAGTCTACATTGGTGTAAGTTTTTACAACTTGTAGTACCAACATTCGTGCAACACGTTATTTTGTTTAGTTTCTTTTGTGGCAGTCAGGAACTCGGCAGTGCAGGCTTTAGTAACAGAATAAACTTTATTGGGCAATCTTGTGCTTGGAAAGAGCAATACAGCCCAGCCAACCAACTCACATCCAGTGGACATTAAATAAATATCAACCATATAATATTAATATTTATAGGATGTGCACAAAACTTAATGTAATATATATGCAATATTCAGAGGATGTCCATGTTGAAGAGAGTGGACATCGATAGATTGTCCACAGCAGTTCCACACACAACATTGATAGGATATTGGCAATATTAATACAATATTTAGAGGATGTCCATTTTGACAAGAGCAAACATCCATAGGTTGTCCACAGCAGTTCCACAGATAACAATGATATAGTATCAAATGACAGTTATTTTTAGGTGCAGGTACCCATGCAATTGCACCATATGCTACTATATAATGAGACTGTTACTCGATATCATTGGGTTTATAGTCAAATTTATTGTCTGTGATATATCAAAGGCCTTGGGAGAGCATCTCAGTCTTCATGATGGTGGTGCTGTGCACTGGTAGCATGCAAATATAAAAATTCACACATGTATATCTGTGTGTGTTAACACTAGTGGTGACACAGCTCACATAAATATGGGTAAAATTGATGCTCAATGAGTAGTGTATGAAGGAAAGCATGTTTATCTGGGCAATCTGGACTTGGCAAAATTACCTCAACAGCATCATAGAGGCAATAACAACAGTTCTAATAATGAGTGTCAGTACCATGAGGTATTCCATCTAAACATTAGAACTAAACTTCTTATATACACTATAATACAAAAACAAAAGTGGCTCTTTCTTTCAAAATACAAGCTAGCACAATGCAGAACCCATACCAGGTAATTCCCTTAGTTCAAATGAGGCTTACCTCTGCCCTCTTATCACATATTTCCTGCTTCAGCTTAAGTCTGCATGAAGCATGCTGAAGCCATTTCTTGATGACACCTTCAATCTCGTTCACTGTAGCTTGAAACAATTTGTTCGACCTAACAGCATCTGTAATTAATATAAAGGTCAAAATACTGTCACTCATTTGTCATGATATCCCCTATGACGAGCATTGGGGAGTACTGGTGGAATTGCAGCCAGTTTTTACCACCTAAATACACTTATTGCAGATATAAATGTGTTAGCAAAATTTCAAGAAACGTAGTGGATATAGTATATCCCTTATAAACACAGGAGTTATTTTAATTCCATATAAATCAAATAATTCACCAGATGTAAATGATTTTTTTGCCCAGTTTGTGGATGAGCTTTTGGACGTAATACAAAATGGCATTACCATCAACAGTTCCAAGTACTGTGTGCAGATTCACAGTTTTGTTTGCGACGCACCTGCAAGAGCTTTCGTCATGATGACAAAATCGCACACAGGCTACTACAGTTGCCCGCGCTGTACTGCAGAAGGCAAGTACATAAGTGGAAGGGTCACTCTGCCTTCAGTGGCTTCTGCAATGAGAACGGATTCATCATTCAGGAGCCAATCAGATGACGATCATCATCGTGGTGCGTCAGTTTTGTTGAGGTTGCCGATTGATGCAGTCAGGGATAACCATTTTGACTACATGTATCTTGTTTGATTGGGTGTTGTCCGGAAACTAATACATCTGTGGCTGTCCGGGCCATTCTCAGCTCGCATCGGGCCCACTTACCGAAAGGAATTGTCGGAAAAGATTGTAGAAGCCAGCAAGTATGTACCAGCAGAATTTGTGCGCCAAGGCAGGGCAATCGCTGAGTTCGACAGGTGGAAGGCCACTGAGCTCCGTCTTTTTCTGTTATACAGGGGACCTGTTGTTACGACTGAAAAACAGCGCTAAAAAGACGGGACAACACGAGACCACGGCGCTGACTAACAGCCAAATGTGTTTTATTCCTTCAGTCAGCATAAATATACTTCACCACTATCGCAATAAAACTACAGAAAATTGAACAACAGGGAGGTGCATCGCTAATGACCGCATTCGCGAGCATTCGAACAAGGTTCAGAAACAAGCTACAGATCGTCAGTTATCTCTTCATTATAACAGTTGCGGTTGCCATCCATCTTTTAATGACACCACTTTCTTGTCAAAATACCATGACGAGCGCGCGCGTCTCATTTCAGAGGCTTATCACATCCACAACAGCGGCGAGGCATGTGTAAGCCTCCCCTCGATTTCCCTCCTTCCGAAGGAGATAGAATTCATGTCTCATTGATCGCCTCTGCCTCTGCGCAGGCTGAGTCTTCAATTTTCTGTAGTTTCATTGCGATAGTGGAGAAGTATATTTATGCTGACTGAAGGAATAAAACACATTTGGTTGTTAGTCAGCGCCGTGGTCTCGTGTCCTTTCTTGCCCCGTCTTTTTAGCGCTGTTTTTCACTTGTAATCATGAACCAACCAGCCCAAATACGTACCCTACGACCTGTGTTCTTCGCGACATTTTGCCAAGTGAACTTTACTTGGACTTCGTAACCTTCCACTGTGCACGCTCAGTGCTCCTCAACAAGAATCTCTGCGTGCAAGAAGCATATCCTATGCACAGCTCCTGCTTGAATGTTTTGTGAGTCGTTTTGCTGAACATTATGGCCAGGAGCACCTCTCATTCAATGTGCACTGTCTCCTCCACCTTGCAGATGACGTCCGCCGTTTCGGTTGCCTGGAAAATTTTTGTGCATTTCCGTTTGAAAACTGTCTCCAGCAGATCAAGAAAGAGCTTCGTAAGCCAGGAGCTTTGCTACAACAGCTCTACTGCAGAATGGCTGAAAAAGCACATGTGCAGGCACAGTCTCAGAGGGGCAGTGTTAATAATGAGTGCACTTTTGGAGGAGCACACAACAGGAGTTTGCTGCCCCCAGGGTGCAGGCCACCTGAGTATTCACATGTCAAATGTAGCACTTTCTACCTGAGTTGCAAAAGCCCAAACAACTGTTGTATCATTAATAAACACCTGATTCTGGCCTCAAAACTTTGCCTTTTATCAGGACACGTCTTCCCCAGTGGTGATAGGGCGTGAATTTCTCATGAAGGAGAATCCTTTTTGGAACCGCTGGAATCATCAAGACTTGGTGTTGTGGTTGTGTCGCAGCTGTCCAACACAAGATTCTGGCCACTTAATAATGCTAAAAGGGCTGTTGTGCTCCCTTTTGGAGAGTCAGTTGTTATTCCTTTGTTGCACGTGCAATGTTTGCAGACTCCTGTTCGCATGCTGGGCTCAATTGTTTAGTGTCTGCCAAGAACAAAGTTTTGGATTGAGATAGCTACTATAGTGGCATGTTTAGTTTGAATGTTTTACAGCGAAAGCTGTTGTGAGATCACAACTGCCACTTTTGGTGGTGAAGTTGACCGCTGGCTACCGCTAGTGTCTATAACTGCCTTTTAGCACAGTAAGAAAAAAAATATCCAGGATCGAGCAGGATTTGAAGCCAGGCCCTCTGCGTGGCAGTTGAGTATTCTACCACGGAGTCATGTTGCCGGAAGCTCCTTCACAAAAAGACCCTGCACATACGTCATGTCGGGCAAGCTATCGCGCGAACAGATGTAACAACGTGGTGGAAGAGTAAAATAAGATCCAGGCGAAACACAATGTGAAATGCATAATAATTAGGTGGTTTAAAGCTTCCCACTCACAAGAAAGGGCTCAGCCATAATTCTTTATCATTGGCCACAGCATCAGCAAAGTGCACATAATGCCTTACAGATGTTTAGCGGATACTTCAAATATCCACGGAACAATAAATAGTTAGTGGGTACTTCCCTACTTTACAAAATAATGATGATTTATGGCATAGTGTACTGTGTTTGCTACTGTACTTGCAGTAGTCACCCTAAGAGAGTTTACAGTGTGCTCTAGAAAGGCCACCCCTCCAGCTTTCGCTGTGACTGTGCTACATGTTGCATGCAGGCCTGGCACTATTTGATAATGCAGCTGCTGCCTGTTTCTGTTAAACTATATTATATACTGTGCCACATTTTTACTCGCTGTGACAAGTTTACCTATTGTAAAATTGTAACATGTTGCAATAAAAGTACATATATTTGAAAATGTACACTGGCCAATCTGCAGGGTGCCTTGGCATCGCAGATGTACTTAATATGCATCGTGTTGCTGGACAAGTCGGTGCATCTAAAACGCAGTGAGCACAATGCAAGGACATGCATTTGCAAAAAATGTCTTATATTCACATTCTTTGATTTTGTTTCGTTGACCGTTTCACTCATGTTCTGAACTCTTGTTCAATATTTCGTATACGTCTTTCGGGTGTTCAGTCACTCGATCCTGTACCTGTTATTGCTCCTGTGTCCTACCTCAGTGTATTATTGCAAATGCCGTTGTACTTGTTTTTCATGTTCGCGTCTTCAGTTCACACCGTATGTGTTGTTATCGTAGGTCATATGTGCTTTTCTTCCGATGTTTTTTTTATTCGTTTGTCGACTGAAATGATGCAATGTGTAATATTGTAATGCGATGTACCCACTACTGCCATGGCACTCAAAAGGCAGCCGGCAGTATCTGATAAATATAAAAATGTGGAAACGAGTGGCACCCTAACAAGGCTTTGTTATGGCTTCACTTCATTTGCGTAGAATTCATTTTATATGTGCATGCGCACATGTTCATTGCTGCTTGCTGTCTGGAAAAAGCATATGCTATGACTCGCATGGCATGTACTTCTGTTCCAAAATAAGTACATGTGAAAAATGTGATTGAATTTACAAAAGTCTTTTTTTTTTTTTAACTCACACGGTCCTTTGTGCATTTGTCTAAGACGACTCGAAGGCGCAAGCCATCTTCTTGTTCTCAGTCGATGCAGTGATCCTGCCCTGCCACGCTCCGAAAGCTTTGCACACCTATAGACGGATGGATGGATGGATGCTATGAGCGTCCCCTTTAAAACGGGGCGGTGACATGTCTGCCACCAGGCTCGAAAAAAAAAAAAAAAAAACCCTTCCTTGTTTCATGTTGGCCAAATACCTTATCTACATTGATTAAATCTATGTTATTATACCAAAAAATATAAATTCACGGTCCATCTCTCTGCCTCTTAAGGCAGAATGACCTTATTTTTCCCCATTATTTATTTTTGTTCTTTATCTCTACTTTTCTGCCACCAATACTCTAACCGTCTCTTACTTATTTCTATCGCGGACGTGTTCAGCTTTCCATTGTTGTCCCTAAAACCCAAGGCTTCATGTAGACTCGTGCCCACACGTATACCTGGGTGAATATCGCCACATTCAATCAGTACATGTTCCATCGTTTCCTTAGTTCCCCCGCAGCATGTACATTGTTCTTCTTCGTTACTAAATCTCGCTTTATAACTACGCGTTCTAAGGCAGCCCGACCTTGCTTCAAACAGTAAAGCGCTTCCCCTTGAATTATCATAAAACCTTTCCCTCCTTATTTCGTTTTTTCCTTTTCGGTAGTTACTCAGAGCCGGCTTCTTTTCCATCGCTGTCATCCAATAAGTCCTCTCCGCCTCTCTGACCTTCCGCTTAATGCTCCTTGTTGCCATATCGCCCGCACTGCCAGCCGTATATTTACTGGTGAGCCTCCTAGTTCTTTTTCTCCACTGCGTGTCAACGCTTTTTCTATACAAATACCTGAAAACCTTCTCTGCCCATCTACTCTCCTTCATTTTCCTCAGCCTCTCTTCGAATCTCATTTTGCTCTGCGCTTCCCTCACCTCAAAGCCTGTCCATCCCATATCACCCTTTACCGCCTCATTTGCCGTCTTCCCGTGAGCGCCCAACGCGAGGCGGCCCACCGTCCTTTGATTTACATCCATTCCTGATTGCACCTCTGACTTCATGCACACCACTGAGTTCCCAAATGTAAGCCCCGGAACCATCACACCCTTCCACAGCCCTCGAAGCACCTCGTACCTATTGTATCCCCATAAAGCTCTGTGCTTCATAATTGCAGCATTCCTCTTTCCCTTTGCTACCGATGCTTTCTCTTGTACCTCCATATATCTATCCCCCTCATTTACCCATACTCCGAGGTACTTGTACTCGCTTACCCTCGGTATTTTTTGGCCCTGTATTAATACCGTATGGTCTCCGTGATCATTGAATACCATCAATCCACATTTTGTTGCACTAAATCCTAGTCCTAGAGCCTCACACTCCCTTCCGCATATATCTGCCAGTCGCTGTATATCATCTTGACTGTCCGCAAATAAGACTATATCATCAGCATAAAATAGACCTGGAAGCTTCTGCTCAACCATCGCTCCGACCTGTTTGTGTGACAAATTAAATCCAATGTTGCTACCTTCTAGCGCTTTTTCCATCCACGCCATGTACAGCATGAATAACAGCGGGGACAAAGGGCATCCCTGTCTCAGCCCCTTGCTAATTTCAACGCTGTCCTTGCTACTTATTCCTTCCCATTCTATACAAACTGTATTTCCTCGGTATATTTCCCTCAAAAGCTGTACACAGTCGTCACCTATGCCCACTTCCTTCAATATATCCCACAAAATTTCCTGATTAACGTTGTCATACGCCCCGGTGATATCTAGATAAGCTACGTATAATGGCCTGTTTTCTATTTTAGATATTTCTATACACTGGGTAAGAACAAACAGATTATCGTCTAACCGCCTGTCGATTCGAAATCCATTCTGAAGTTCTCCCAAAATATCATTTTGTTCTACCCACGCTTCTATTTTTAATTTTACTGCCTGCATCGCCAACCTGTATAGCACCGATGTAATTGTTAGCGGTCTATACGAGCGAATGTTATCCTTTTCTCCCTTGCCTTTATAGATTAAGTTCATTCTACTTTTTCTCCAACTGTCTGGTATTTCCCTCTCCTGTAAGCACTTTTCTACGGCTTTCAGCAGTGCTTCTTTAGTGTTATGTCCGAGTTCGTTAATGAGGCTGACGGGAACCCCATCTAAGCCCGGAGTAGTGCGCTTAGGAATTTTTCCTTCGGCCTCTTCCAATTGAAATTCTCTAGTACTACATCTTCTTCGGTTGCACTCCTTTGCGTACTTTTACTCACCGGGGGAATCCCCTGGGGGACCTTTTTAAACGAATCGGCTGTTATCTTTCGGATGTCTTCGATACCTGTCTTCGATAGTAGGCAACCGGGGCATAAAAGTGTAAGACGAGTGTGTAACGGCATGTACACGTTACCGGTATTTCCTAGTTATCGTGTTGACGGTTTTTACGTGTAAAGAACTGCCTCACAACGAGGAGAAGGTACAAGTCTGTCACCTGTCTGTTATGCAAAATTGCTGCCATCTGTCGGAGGTTTGACGAAGCTACTCATTCGGCGCCATGTTGGAGGCTTGTGTCCGAATCGTATAGCTGTCGCTGTTATAACTTCAGAGCGGCGTCACGGGCGGCCAATGAGAGGGCACGACACGATGACGTAAAATGACGAAGTGTGTGGCGACCAGTGGCGACCATGGGTGGCGACATGATGTCTCGACTATGGCCTCCGAGATGGTGGGCGCGCCCGCCATCTCGGAGGCCATGTCCCGACTCTCGACGGCGGGAGTGGCGGGAGGAGGAGGCGAGGTTGAGGAGAGGAAAAGACGCTTTTCTTCCACCCTCGCTGGGAGCGCGGCTATGGTCTGCGCGCTAAACAGGCGTGAACAAGGTCCGGCTAAGGGACCTTAGGTCCGGCGCGGCTTTGCTCCTCCACCATGATGCCGCTTCGCGGCGGTTCCCGGCGGTTCGAGTCTAGCGCGGCCAGCAGAACGAACTAGCTGGAGATGACGCTCGACGGGCCCGGGGGCACTCTCGGTCCCCATACATTGTATCACATTTTATTTCATCAATTAAGCGATGGTCATCGATGTTCGGCGAATGATTTTGTGTCCTTCACGTGCATGCATGGTGGGCTAAAAGATAGCAAAATTTGGTTTACCGATCTTCACATGTTAAAATGGGGAGCAATATAAACGCGCTACCCTTTCTTTTTATAGCGCATGCGATTCAGGTGACCAATATTTACGATTACGAACGTATACGAGCGACCGAAGTTCATATGTGCGCATTTTAAAAGCAAAAGCTCTAGAAAAAAATGTTTACTAAACGTTTTAAAAAGACTTCTTGTAAAAAACGTTTTTTCAACGTCTTCTAAAAAACTTCTTGTGAAAAACGTTTTCTCAACGTTGCATAATATACCTAGATGTCTGCATACCCTTTTAGTCGTTTCAAGAAGTTTTTTAGAGGTTTTGTGTTTCGTGGGTTGATTCCGCAGTGACTGGGAACCCACTGAAATGCCACTCCATGATTCGACTCCGTAGCTTCTGAAAGCGCTTTTAATATCGCGTATACTGTATGCACATCAATATGTCTTGGAAGTGGCAATTTCCACTCATGCAAGTGCCGCCAGAGAGTCTGTAATTATGACCCACTTTCTTGGCGTCGTTGATATAATGAAGCTTATGGCTAACAAAATTGCTATGAGCTCCGGTGTTGTTGAAGAGGAGAGATGCATATTCTTCACGTAACTCCGGAATGATAAATGCTGATGTCGCAGTCTTTTTGGCGACAAGGCCGTTGGTGTACACGTGATGTGATGTCAAACAGGTGATGTGATGTCAACTGCTGCGCGGCAATGATTGGCACTTCATGCTTGCTGTGAAGTCCTTCTATTGACGTTTCAATAGTTGGAAGCTCAAACAGCCATGGCAGGTAATTTAGGACTATTGGCCAATGTGTCGACACAGGAAGTCGTGAAATGTTATGTTGGTACACATGGTGTATCTGCGCTCCGGCGCAGTTCTCAATATTTGATAAGAGTGGATGTGAAGAGTGTTGCGTGTCTAGGTGAAAGAGCTGCCGACAGGTCTCCACATTTCGAATTGCTATAAAGTTGGGTTCTCGTGCCTCTGCCCATGTCAGAGAACTTATGTTGCCTGTGAGACCCCCAGACATATGCGTAAGCTTCGGGCTTGTAACAGCTGAAGTCGGCGTAGAGACGTCTGAGAGATGTTGTGGAGAACTGGCGTGGAGTAGGCAATCTTCAGTCAGATCACTGCACAATGGACGTGGAGTAGAAACGCAGATGTACCGCCCCATTTTGTTCCCGCTATGCGACGAATAACATTTATGGTACAGTTCACTTGATTTGCTAGATCGGCAACATGCTGACTCCATCTGAGTTGGTGGTCTAAGGTAACACCAAGGAAGCAGTCTCAATTCCCTTATGTTTCTAAATTTAATACGTTCTCAGGCAAGCGGTACGACAGCCACTATCCACTTCCCCTGCCATATGATAGCAAAATCCTGCAGTACCTCTGGGAATATTCCCAAGTGAAGCTTCGTTATATGTTTGAAGCAATTAAAGTGGATGAAAAATCACTGCTATTTTTCGTCACTTTAATTCCTTTCAATTTAAGAGACAATTATTGTACTCTGGTTAAAAAAACAAATAATGCCCCGTATGCATTCCTTGGCTAATTCGTTTCTTTAATTATGCAAAACAGTGGTGGCAATGGGACTCCATACGATTGTTCTTAAACACCCTTATTTAAAGTGGTCAGGAGGTTGGACAAGACTGACAGCTGTTTACAAATTTTACATAACTGAGACTTTCACTCCAGTCAGAACGATTTTGCGTCATGTAGTGCGGTCAATATCGCGTGCCAGCTTGCAGCGAGCGTACCGCCAGCGAATTTACATGGGGTTAGGTCCGGACGTCCGGGCCACCCCGTCAATTTTTTAACGTGCACCGTCAAAACAGTACCCGTCAGGTCGTAAATGCGGTTTACATGGCAACTACGTATGTGGAAATAGAAGTTATGGCGAGTAACAGAAAAGTGACGGTCCAGCTAAAACTCCTAGCAGACTCGCCGAGCCCCTTCTCATTTAAATACTTACGCAACAATGCTCACAAAGGCACCATTATTTGGTGCGCACCGCTTGGCAGAATCAGTGCGTTATTATTAAAAAAAAAAAAACTTACAATCATCAGTTTTGCGCTGAAAGCGTAGCGCCATCTGTTGGGACTGCGTTAAAGTAATAAGTACTGCATGCCCATAACTCTCGTAGATGGCGCTCACTTGTAGCACTTATTCTATTAAGTTTGTATTTTGCCTTTTTATGTCTAACAAAGCTTCAATTTTTAATTTGAAAGACCGAACAAAAGTTTTTTTTCTCCTCGCAAACTTGTTGCTTTGGCACTTATAAAAAGGGCACTAGGTGACGTGAGCTACTATCCGATCAAAGCCTTATCCATCCATACGTTCAATGAAAAAGAGGGAAGAGCGCGCCGGAGCGCGCGAAGCTGAAGTAGCGAAACCGTCTGTTGCGGAAATATGCCCAACGAAAGTTCTAAGACGCGTTTCGATGCTTCGTGCCCGTGCTCTGACGTCACGTTATCACCAGAATGTCACAACATAATGGATCTTCGAAGCACCAACGAGTATAACATGACAACTAAGCTAGTAAGTACAACCATGTGATTTGATGAACCTCGTCCGACTTGGATGCGTTTAATGTTGATTTTCTCAAGGACTTGATTCTCGCAAACTCTGCGAACTATTTGTACTCTCAATGTAAGTGCTCAATGCATGCTCGACTGCATTAACGCGTTCGTTTAGAGAGGTGGCGATTAGTTTGAGTGAATGGCTAACAGAAAGCGACGACCTGCCGATCAGACGACAGCGTGCATACCACATGCAAACACAGTGCTCGCGGCTGAAGACGTTGGCGCCGTCCGCGGCTGTCACCTCGCGTGAAGCTTCCTCTCATGCTTGAATTATTGCACAACGTCCTAGCTTGGAGTATGATCATTTCTTATATAATAACGGCGTCGGTGTTTACACAATTGTGGCAGAAACGGTGGCTGAAGCGGCCGACTGGTTGCCCTAGACAAGTGTGATTTGGACTGTATACAGTCGTCAGCAAGTTTAACACGAACCTCCGCCTGCTCTGAAACAGTTTGACGCTTGCGCCGCGTAGCTTTGGGCTCTGTTGCCGAGACATTACCAATTAATGCCGAAATACTATCCAAGCATACCGAGGATAATACCTCGGTAATACCTCGGCAACAGCGCTTCGCGGCTGGCATTAGTCAAAGTAGTCCAGGTCACGAGTCTGAGCGTTCGTGATAAGCTTGCTGACGACTGTACATTGATGCTTTGGTCACAGCCGTGGTTGGTTGAAGACACAGACAACATGGCTGTAGTATATTCTCGTCTGCGTGTCTTTAAACAACAGTTGAGAGAGAAAAGACATTTATTTGGTCCAGAGCGAACAGTACGAGGCGTTTATACATCTAAAATCCGGCTGATTCCATGTCAGAACGGGAATGCCGAGCCTCTCTGCCATGTCACGGGCCTTCACAACAGCCAGGATCTAGTTGTAATAGCTGGTGTCGTATTGCAGCAGTCCACCAGTTTCCATGACTGCAGACCTGCAATGCAAGGCATTGCCAGAGCATGTGTTTGAATAAGCTACCACTCGGCAATCTGGCCATGTTGAGTCCATCTCCATATGTATCATACTCAGGAAGCTCCTTCAAGGATATCAACCTGTTTGCAGCATTTTGAATTTAATTGGATAGTGGTCTGCTAAGTTCATGGTGAAAGGACGGAACACCCAGCTAGTCTCCCTGTAGTGCAAGGTAATCTCATGAAAGTAAACTAGCGGATCGCCAAACTCTGGCTGTTTTCGAACCATTACCGGGCCCCACACTGCCGCAGCACGATTATGAATCCTCATGCACGATTATGAGCGATCTCATTGGGGTTCAGTTCAATTGGCATTACATCCAGACCCTAGTGAGCTGAGAACTAGACAATTTGAATTTCATCCTGTAAGGGCCTGCGTTAAGGACCCTCATGGCGTTTTTGAGATGACATGATTGAATGCCCTGACGGCACCTCGTGATCCAGTGTAAACAGTGGTTTGTTCATGGTCTAGTAGTGCCATAGAGATTTGTGTACTTTCCGATGCCAGAGTTCTATTATGACTTACATATTTGCAATTTTCACTGTTTGTTTACAAACTCGCCACAATGGTCTACTGGTTATGGTACTTGACTGCTGACCCGCAGGTCGCGGGATCGAGTCCTGGCTGCAGCAGCCGCATTTTTCATAGAGGTAAAAATGCTTGAGGCCCGTGTACTTAGATTTAAGTACATGTTAAAGAACCCCAGGTGGTCGAAATTTACAGAGCCCTCCACTACGGCCTCTCTAATAATCATATTTTGGTTTTGGAACATTAAACCCCAACAATTGTTACTGTTTGTTTACAGCACACATGGACATTACCCATATACCTGAATAACAGTGCGGACAACGTATCGATCAATGTTCAGCTAGTGCCAGAGCTCCGGTTGAATGGAGGGACCTTGCCATGAATGTCGATGGTCTGAAGCAGGCCGAGACATTGCATATGTTGCTGACAGGACTATCGACTGAAGGTACAGTCTGATGATAAACACTTGGCATTTTGAGAAATCTGTTGGTTCTGCTGAAGCAAGGGCAATTCTTGCACAAGTGATGACGAAAAGAATGTCTCCGAAAACGGGTCAGCTTTTGAAGAGGCTAGCTTGAAGTTGGCTAGTTTACAGCAAACACTTGAGTGGTGGATTATTTAAGGCCTGCATCCTATTTCTCCCAAAGGTGCAGCACCCTTCTTATTATGCAGACATCTTTGTCATGACTGCTTTCACGATCCTGTTCAAGTTGTGTGAGAAAGAAAGAAACTTTCATTCTCATCAGCTCTGCGTAAACTATGGAGATGCAATGATGCTAGAAAATATCGTCAGATCAGTATCCAGCTGAAACAATTTACACTATTGCTTCACAATCAAACCAAATGCTCTTTGAAAGAACTTGCACATCCTAAAGAGTATTAAGTAACAGTGCTTCTTGACTGGGCATACGCGTGCTCTTCGAGGCCACTAGGACAGTTTGTCAAGCGATTGTGCAGACTAGGACAGCATCCTAGTGATTTTGACTTGTGTTGATAGGCACGATTTTTTGCTGAAGCAGCATCTCGAGGAAGCACCCAAAACGATCTGATGAACGTAACAAGATATCCGATGCAAGAAAAAGTTGCATCACAAATTCTTAGAAGTCAGATAATTTTGAGCATCAACTGGATGTCACATTCGGTTCATGGACACTCGTATGATGGAAAATCACCTATGTCATCAGCATACAAGAGTGCCTTTGAGGAAAATTCTCTTTGATACTGTGCATGCAGCCACACTCATTGCAACAGAATCGAAAGTTGGGCTAGTTGGATATGCATGGTGTAAGCGCATGAAGAAACACAAAGCGCTTGTTCTGTGTTCTTTTGTGTTTCTTCGTGCTCTTAAACCACAGTTACACCACTCTCATTGACTTAAATTCAGTGTCTCTGCAGATGTCGACTTTTAAGCAACAAACAGGATTGCTAAGGCGCTCAGCAAAACTTCACTTTTGGAATGACATACTGCTCTGGAAACCTTTCATTCACTTTCCAACACAATAGCAGCACCAAAGGCACATGGTTTTTACACGGACCTCGGGAAGTTCAGCTCAAGCTCAGTTTCCCAAGCTTAGTGCTTATCTAACAGGCTGGAAACGTCACACAGATGATCATGGCGTTCATAATTGATCCTCTGGAATGTACTGGACATGAGTTTACCAATTGTAACAAAGCTTCAAAAATGAGATAAAGAAGTTGATGCATACAATATGATTCACACAACCATCACTTATATCAAGTCCGTGCACAGACAAATCGACATGGAGTTCTGCAACTGATTTCAGATGGCTGATGTACTAATTCTGCCAACACAGGCTTCACAACGCTACAAGTTGGCTTTTCAGCACAAATGCGTGAACGTGCCATTTTGGGATGCAAGCCTTTCTCAATAATGTGATCTAAGAGATAAACGCGTTTCACCAAAAGGACTGAGTGAGGAGTGCACCGCTGTGAATATTGTTGTCTGTTATTAGCTCTGTTGATCCAGAGAAGCTGAGACAGCACTTGCTCGTTAAGGAAATAGATCTGCCGTCACTCAATATAGGGCTGTAAAAATGGTACCACTATTCAATGCAAGAGGAATGCACAGACAGCAAAACATTGGTATTTTGATCAGCAGTACTGATAAAGATGTTTCTGAACTGTAAGACCTCCTTGTGCAGTGGAGGAATTGTGCTATGTACAGGTGTTGAGATAGAGACGAGCTTTTCCTCCTTGCACCACACTATAACTTTCCCACCATTGACAAAGACAGGTGAAAGTCTGGTGGGGCTCCTGCTGCTTTGCATCTACTGAAGCATGGGCACTGATTCAGAAGTCTTGAGCTAGTTTACTACGAGACATTGCTGTAGTATGTTTGAAAGGTATCTCTTTTACAATTAAGATCTGATGGAGACTCTACCACTGTCAGTGACCCACGTTTGTAGCTGTGTGAAAGTGGTGAAACTGAAGAAAGCTCCCCAAAAGATGACTCCTTCATCTCTTTGTTTCAGTGTTTTGCACTGCTTCGCTTGTTGGCTTAATTGAGCTGGAATATTCTGAGAACTGCTGAAGTCTTGTCGTTACCTTATCGTGATACAGGCATGCCTTCACTGACATGTATATGTTTCATGTGTTAACATTTCAACAATATTTTTCAAATGTCATATGGTAAATTTCTCATGCCAATAAAGTGATGATCTTCTGGACCTTTACTGTCTGGTATTAAAACGTAGCAAAAGCTTTGCGACTTGAACTTCTTGACATCGTGTAATCAGTGCCACATTTCAACTCTTGAAACACAAAGCATTTTGATAGCTATGTCTGCTAGTAAACGTTGTGTACTGTGTCTTTTCCTGTAGCACAATCCATAGAATGTCTGTCGAAGCCTTCTTTTAATCTACAGGGACAGTAAGGAGCTCTATAAAAATGTCTATTTAGCTATGTAACCCACACGCATTACGATGCACGGCCTCTATTGCCATAACGTGTAATCTAATTTAGAGAATCAAACCCAATTTTTTAGTACTTCAAAACAAGACAATTGTTCACTTTCGATCACTATTTCGATGGCGTGAGGACACACACATAATTGGTTTTCAGAAGCTTTTTATAGTCTTCTATAAGTAGGGCTACTTTCTTCTTTTTGAGGGAAGTGATTTTTAATGCGCTTTTTTTTTTTCAATTTATGTTGACCTAGCTGAAACAAGCCATCCCCACGCTCTGCCTAGTTGCTTTGCGGTGTCTAACGTAAAATAGTTCACAGTGAAAAGAAGCGTCGGCACTTCTCATATATGCAATATTCGCGACATAAAAACAATCGTAGCTTTTCTGAACAGTCTCGGTGGTCTGCTGAGACAGACATCAGCACGAGGTTCAAGGTGTGAGGACGCACGTGCAGAGCAGCCAAAGGTTTGCAGATGGTGCTCTCGTACAAAATATCAGCGCCCATCTCATAGCGCGAGACATATCGTGCAGGCCGCCCTCAACACCGAGTAAAGACGAACAGAGGACGCGCATATTTATGAGCCAGACTTAAATGACATCGTTGCATGCCGTGCACGGCCCCCTGTATATTTTACGTGCGCAATTTACATTTTGCCAACGAAAACCCTACATTCTCGCACAGGGGGTCCCAGATTTCTAGTCACTACTGGCGAGGGGTCAGAGACCCTCCTAATATGCTAAAGAAAAAGGGAGTGCGTTTAGCTGATGCATGCGCACGTGGCTCAACATTCACGGTGTGGGTTTCTTACCTTTATACGAGTGAAACGTGAAGTTCTCTACTTCTTCTTTAAATCCATGTTCGCGAACATGGTGCTGACGAAGATCTAGAAGCTTCAAAAAGTACTTTGGACACAAGTCGCACGCGATAGTCCTTCCTTCACCGCACTCCTTTGTTTTTGCTGTTGCCAAGGCCTCTTCTCCGTGGACATTTTTTATGTGCCTTTTTAAATTGCTCGCATTTGAAAAAGCCTTGTCGCAGAAAGTGCAGATCTTGTCAAGTCTCGTGGAGGTGCTAGCGCGCGCCCCGGCGCTTTCGCTGCCGTCCATCGAGAGCGTCCGACAGGAGAAAAGAATCGCTCTCCGCTAACTCGGGAGACGGGAACGCGAGGCTCACTTGTTGCGGGATCGGCAGGAACTGTAGGTAAACTGGGAAAACTTGGTATCGCCTCATAGGGAATAATCGAGCTCTTGATTTTTCTCGTGGTTGACGCTGCACCGTCCCTAGAATTCCCCAGAAAGCGATGTTATACGGAGCGGTGACGTCTGCAACGAACTAGCCAATGAGAGCGAGGATCACCCTCCTGGAGTTACCGCTTCGCCTGTCAAAGGGACAGTTTCCCTTCCCTAAGTAGAACTATAGTAGCCGACCAAGAGATGCCGCTGTACAACAGGAAACGGAAATGAGCATTATGCAATACGGCTGCCGCTTTTTGTTTTTGGCTGCTGTGCAGTGCGCTCCGGTTGCTCGTGCTACAAAAGAAATGAATGTATATGCCACGTTTTGTTCATTTATCGAGCCCCGAGAGTGTCGTAATAAATCTTCTGCACTGTCTTTCGTGTGTATTCCGTGCCCCAACCAAGGAGGTTAAAATAAAATTTGCTGGAGTGGAGGAGGCGCCCCTCAGCTGAAGCCGCGCGCCGCCATATTGCCATAGGCAGAAGGCGCGCCTTCCGCAACGTATGCTGCAGCGGCCGCATAGATGTTCCAGATGTTCTCTGGTGTGGTGGCGTCCGGGCGTTGTTGGGTACATCGTGCGTTGCGTACGGCTATATAAATCGAGCGAAAAGGTACTCTGGGGTGAAGTTTCAGTTGTAAGCAGAACATTTCGAGCTCGATGAAAGCTTCTCTGTATGCCGGAACGCATGCTGACAGCTCGCAACCTGTCTCTAATTTCACATCTGACGGTCATTCTTTTTTCCTAACCGGTATCTTAAGAAGCCAAATGTTCGAAGCACGTTGGGGCAGGCTGTTTGACGGGAAGTCTGGAAGCCAAAAGACGGCGATCACATATATGTTCGAGGCACTTCTCGCCGAATTGTTCCGACCGGACTATAGGCTGCGACCCGGTAGTTGTTCGACTGTGCTTGACGCATTTGTAAAACACTTGCAAAACCCAGTGATAAACATTCTTGTGCTTGTTGATAGCACTGGTGCGGAGCGCAAATAGGAAAAGGACGCACCGTTTGCTATTCGTTGAAATTATATAAATAGGCGACTCCCTAGATTTCGTTATCGGTTGCCCTGTTGTGTTATAAAAGGGTAGCTCGCAGCTACGAGGTTAAGTAACGTCATTTGGGCAATACACGAGGACCTGTTTTTTCTTACATTCGTGCCTTTTCTTTTGTTACTTGTATTGCTTTATGCAGCGCAGCGAGTAAAACAAACTGTGCAATGCTCGTTCCAGCTGCAAATAAAACGACCTAACCGAGGCCCCGGGGTACTCCGGCCGTTATATGTGTTCAAACTGAAAAAAGTTGTTGAAGATGTGACAGTTGCATCACCTACACGGCAGCATTACGAAGAAACGCTTCATGTTTCCTAAGGGGAGATAAACAGTCCAAGATGAAAATTCTGCAGCAGAAAAATTGCAGGCTGACCAAAGAGAGCGAGGTTCGATCCTCAAGAGATAATAAACAAGATCAAGGATCAAAAGCTCATGTCTGAGTAGGGCAGGGGGGTGTTCACTGCGGTCTCTCCACAAACATACAACGCCTCCACAGGGCACGAAAAGACCAGTAAGGCACGTATCCATCCGAGCTGCGGGCGTTTGCGTTAACGCTGCACTTCTTTTCTCCATCAGCTTATGAGTATGTACATTCGAAGTTTAATTGAGCACTGTAGGAGAGAATTCCACCAAAAGAAATGCTGCCTTCATAGATGAGTCACTGTCTCGAAAAAGATAGCCCAATGCAGCACAAAAACTCTGCTGAACTTTGATTGTTGATGACAAATGAGGAAACATGTTGGGATTGTGGGCGACTAAGTAGGTAGATATGTGGACTTTGGGCTGGAATGCATGATGACAGACTGCGTGTATATATGCTCGTTGGCTTAAACTTACGACTTAATAGGATGCCACTTGGGCGTTTTTTATTGATTCATTGACAGGATAAGATCCAACGAAATAGTATCGAAATGCTATATATCTACTGAAATAGTGTCGACTGCAAGCTGAATGCCCATTTTTGAAGCACGTCCATGCAAACCTAAAACTATTTTTTTTGGAGGTTATGAGCTTATCTTGAGAAAATAAATGGCTTTCAAGCCTTCATGAGCATATCCTTCTTGGTGAGCATATCCTTTGGTGTGGAGCTTTGGACACCCACATGTATATTCCTCTCAAAGAAAGTGGCCAAACTCCACATATGCGTAAGACTCCGTCACATGACGAATGGAATGAACAGGAAAATGAGTGCCGAGAAGTGAGGTGTGCTCTTACGAAGACGATTATATTTAATAACCAATGATACAGACCCTTCATCGGTGTGCATGCTTGCAGGGAAAATGCCAAAAGAATCAGAATAAAACCGACTGCGTTCTTATCGGCCATTTGGCTTCTTATTCTTGACAACTTCTCCCTTAATGCTCGCCATAACCGTTAAAAACCACGGCGGAGAGACGCGATCAGCGCGGCGGGCGCGCTTTAGCTCCCGCTTCTTGCCTATGGCAAGATGGCCGCCGCGAGCGGCGCGGCTTCACTGCGGCCCATTGGCAAGTATAGGCGGCCTCCACTCCAGCAAGTTTTATTTAAACCTCCTTGGCCCCAACTGTGTGAAATGCTACGAAGGTGCCAGAAGACGCCAAAGCCTCAACTGGCATTAACGCACACAACACCGGCGATGAGTAAGCTTGATTATGTTTTATTACATATTCATAAATCATTACAAGACAAAATAGACGAGAAAACCTGGGCCAGCGGGCGCTCCTGCGCCTTCCTGAAAAGCGCCCCCTTTTTCGGAAATCTCGTTATGCGGTCACGCACGGCGCTCCGCCGCTCTGTCTCGCTGCTATCGCTGCACGCGCGCTCGAGCTTTCTCCCTCTCCTCCTCTTGTTTTCTCTTCGCTCTTCTAGGCGCTCGTGCGCACGTTCTCCTCTCGTGCTGTGCTGAGCAGCAGTGCGCGTGCTCTTGCTCGCGGTGCTCATGTTAGCGTTGATCAGGACGTCTTGAGGGGCTAGTTGGTTCATACTATGCAGGAAAATTTGCGCTAAACTAGAAAAGGACAACACAAAGAAGGAACACTTAAACAGATCGAGTGCGCTCGATCTGTTTAAGTGTTCCTTCTTTGTGTTGTCCTTTTCTAGTTTAGCGCAAATTTTCCTGCATAGTCATGTTAGCGTGCTTGCGCGATAGCCTCGCGCTGCGCTTGCTCCGGCGTTATATTGAACTGCAGGTCGTGGTCTTGCGGGGTCGGTGGAGATGGTGTAGAGCACGTTTGTCAAGAGACTGGCCAAGCAATCCACCCTTTTGGTCGAGGTAATACACAGATTGTCGAGAAAATGAAAGGTGGAAAATAAATTAGTGCGCCATACTTTTAGAATGGTGAAAAGAAGTAACAGCATGATCGTTTTATGACGAGAACTTCTGCGACCTCGGTGTGTGCATATGAGAGAGGCGTTTATAAATGACACAACCAGCATGGACTAATTCATGCCAACCCGAGTTTGGCATGAAAACCACCCGAAAACGGGCGTGTCCTCCCGAAAACGGATTTTAAGCTGGGATTCTTGTAAACGGTTTTTGAGGTGAACTGCACAAGGGCAGAGGATGAAGCACCACGACGAGGACAAGGGAACGAACGATAGGACAAGGGCTTCGTTCTGTTGAGTGTCGTTGTTCTCTTCGCGCTGTTTTGTTCTCTGCTCTAATTATGATGCAACTAGCCCACATAAAACCCATGCACCAGGGCGAAACAAGAAAGGTGCGTTCGCGTTTGCTAGCTTCACTGTTCCGTTTTTGTACAAATTCTCCCCAAGGTTGAGGTGGGCTGTTTTCCTGGCCCTGCGGTTTGCGACAATAGAACTGTGCGAAGAAAAAAACACGACTGCTGTTTATTTCTTTTCAGAGTCATTTCGGAGCAACATAAAAGCCACATTGCTAACATAGTACACACACACACGCACACGCACGCAAGCAAGCGGGCGCGCACACACACACGCACACACACACGCACTCACGTACTTTAACAGAACACAGAACAGAACATGCTTCGGAATTTGAATTTCTGCAAGGCTCCCCAGTTGAAAAACCCACCAGAGTGTGTTTGGTGTGTTCTGGTGTGATCTGGTGTTATCACCAGAACACACTGGTGTGCTCTGGTGGATACACCAGCCTGGTGTGCTGTGTTCTGGTGGGAAAACCGACCCTTCGTGGTGTGTTCTGGTGGGGACGTGTTCTGGTGGGATGTGTTCTGGTGTGAAAATCGACCCAGTGTGGTGTGTCCTGGTGGGAACGCGGACCCAGTGTGGTGTGTTCTGGTGGGACGTGTTCTGGTGGGATGTGTTCTGGTGGGATGTGTTCTGGTGGAATGTGTTCTGGTGTGCTCAAGAAATATATTTTGTGCTTACTTCGACTAAATTTTTTTTCAACAAAATGCACTCCGACTCACACTCCCTCATATTTTCCTCAACCAGACTCACTCGGACTCAAACTCACCGAAATATTACTGAGCCAGACGCGCTCACACTCGTGGCTCAGTCTGAGTGAGTCAACTCATCAGTACGTTCACTTATAATTAGCTTTTCCAACCATGGTGTCAATGCTCTTGAGCTTCTTTGGCATTTAGTGTTAGTATACCCTCCACACACTGGAGCCAGGAAACATGTACAACATATTTTAGTTTAAAAGTTTTTGTCGCCCAGCTTCTGCAAGACAACCCCATAAAAGATCTTATCAAGACGAGATAGCACAGCTCACTAGATTTGCAAACTCTGCGTCTGGGATGCAACCAACATTGCTGTTGGAGTCATTCGCTGCATGTCGATTCACCCTTCATTGTTTACATGTAACACGTAAAACCTACAGCAACCTAGAGAGTGCTGCAAGAACATGAAGTGTTACTATCCCCTCGCGACTTGGTACGTACATCACACTGTTTACATATATCACTACGATATTAATATTGAAACCAAAAATGTTTTAGGGAAGCGGTATTAAAATATATTAAATGCGCTCTGAACTATACATTATTCTACTGTTCTTGACACCAGACCTTTTATAAGCAACATTATAAAAACTGCTGAAATTCGTAGTACTCCTTCAACGCCAATATTGAACATAATCTGGCCGTTCCCTCCGTGGTCCCTTCTGATCTCGCACCTTCAAATAAGAGTTATCAGTGCCAATCCAGTAAGCACATTTACATTGAAAGGCAACTCACACAAGATATTTTCATCAGTAATGTCCCATGAAAGAGATTGTGGGTTAAGGTCAAAGCAACCCATCTCCGTAACTTACGCCTCTGATCAATAAGCATTTAGATGGAGTAAAAACTTTCGTGCTATGAAGTATGCAGTTAATTGTATGTCATGCAGACGACCTAAAGAATTATGATATCTCCAATGTCGTAACAGGTGCACAGATTAAATTTGGTAAGTCTTAGGCAGATGCGTTTTGAGTACCTTGATGTAGATCCCCATGATCTTTTTGGTAGTAGATGTATCCATTATACAATCTAAATATAAATAAATATATGTAAATGTACGTGTTTGTACTGTACCACCCATGGCACAAGACAGCACGAGATAACTATATGGAGATCTAGTACATGCACACATATTCGTTGGAAAGCAGACACTAGTTGATCAGAATAAAAAGACGAAGGCAGAGTCACATTTGGATTTATTGACCACATCAGCATGGCACAATTTTTGTACTTCTAAGCGCAATACAAACATGGTGAACTGTTGTAGGCATACATGAATATCCAATAAAATAGAATGCAAAATAATCAAAGTAACAGAGACATTCGTTTGAAAACTTCAAAAACCCAGAACACTGCAACGTAAAAGTGCTCGACACATAGAAACATTGGAAATGAAAAGCACATTTCAAATGAAAAGCCAAAACCAACCGAAGTGAACCCATTAAAAATTACGAGATATTATGGATGGCCTCTGTTATAAGGCTGACGAGCAGAGCAAAAAGAGAACAACAAGCCAGCTGCAAGTACCAGACATCACTTCTGGCAACCCAGAACAGAAAAATAAATTCACTGACAGGCACAAGTCAAAAACAGCCCAACACAATTTTTTTATGTGGTGCTAAGCAAATAGCATCAAAAGAGTGTTTCAAATGTTTGTAGTTAGGAGATGGTTGCAAGCGATTGCAACTGCAATTCATGCACTTTGCAGGACAAATATGTACAAGAAAATACGCAAAAAAAAAACTAAATTCAAGATATGAAAAGATATTCTCTCCCAAATAATAAATAATTACTCGGTGCATGAGGCATACAAATAATAAAAAGCAGAAATATACTGCTGCATACCTAGGCATTGACAGGTGCACAGTTTGACCTTGGAAAAAACAAGCCTTGTACACTGGAAGATACGGTACAAATCTCGGGTACCCATGCAGAAGAACACAGACACACCAGTCTGGCTCTGTTCGGTGCTCTTTTCTAGCTAAAACAATGTTATCTACCCCAGACTTTGGAACTTGTCAACAAAGGCATTCAAAGAAACGTTAACAGGTGGACGTTCATTGCTGAACCAAACTGCTCGAATCAGGATGTTGCTTCAAAGAAGAGGCACAGGCAACTCATTCAGAGAGACCTGGATTGGCCATACTGAGCCTTTGCTGGATTTGAAGACTGGCGAGCCATCAGCATTCAGAGTTAAAGTCAAGTCACTCCACCTCATATTCAGCACATGGCGCATCTTGTACAGCTCACCATCTGTTATATCCAGTGCTGGGCAGTATCGAAGATACATGTATCTTCGATACTATCTTAGATACTTTTCGGGTATCTGGTATCTGTATCGCGATACGTCTCGCAAAACAAGTATCTGTATCTGTATTTCCGATACATTGAAGAATGTATCGTGTATCTTAAGATACAAGATACTGCGGTCGCACAACCACCGTGCGAAGCAATAAACGCTGGCTGAGCTCCGCTTCTCAAGCTGATACTGCTGCCACTAAGTCACCGGAATAAAGCTAAAGGCAGTGACAATATTTTATCTTTCCGCAAGAGTTTTCCAGCGAAGATAGGCGATAAGCTCTGAGCGTCCCTATATATTGGTTGAGCAGAGTTACGAGATGGCGCTCGCGTCGTCTCGACAGACAAGCGGCGAACGTCTGCGCCCAGCCGAATTTTAGGGGCGAAGCTCCTTAAGGCGGCACCCGTTCGTCCCTCGTAGTCGTCGTGGTCGTAGTAGTGAGTAACAAGTCTTACGCTTTGACCTCCAAGGTGGTGCCGGTGGGAGATTTCTCCTGTGCGTTGTTGAACAATAAAAAATTCGCAGCGTGCGCGTTAACTAAAAGCCGAATTCTTCTGTCTCTCATTCCCCATTAGCAGCCATTGGCATGTTCCAGTAGGAAACGTTAGTAGAAGGAGAAGTGTAAGTGTTAGCTAAAAGCCGACTTCTTCTGTCTCTCATTGCCATTAGCAGCCATTGTTTACCTCCAAGGTAGTGCCTGGTGAGATTTCTCCTGTGCGTGATTAAACAATAAAAATTTTGTTCAAAACGCCGTTGATTGATGAAATAAACCAACGAAAGACGCCAGATGTTTTGTAAAAGCAGAACGAAAGAACGCCAGATGTTTTTCTTAAAGTGTAGTAGTAGTAGTTGCATGTAGCCACCTCGCCCGATCGTCAACGGGCGAGGTGGACCGGCAACGGCGCGAGGACCCTGCCGTACGAGAGTTAAATCACACTAAAAGACATACTTTGCGGGCGATACACTCTAGTGAGCTTTCAACTTTTCGTCTTAATGTACATGATAAAGAAATTATTTCTACGAAAAACGCAAGGCACACCTTGAGCAATATGTTTGGTTTTGGGACGCTAAATGGAACCATGAGGCGATGCGAAGCCGGAGCACTTGCACGATCGCGTTCCGTTGTCTTTCGTTGGGCATGCTACCGACCTCGCGTCGTGGAACGCGCGTCCTGTCTTCCCTCTAGCCTTGCCTTTAATTCGCACAGGGCGAGCGGGGAATGCGGTCGCTCTTGGCGCTCTTTCGCTCGGGAGCGGACTTCTTCCTTGCATTTCACCGATCACAAGTGATAATGAAGGGACCACGTAAACCAACAGTACAATAAAAGTTTGATGTTTAATATATACACGATGTTTCACACTCTTTATATTATGTACTGGGCGCATTTCACGGAAGAGTTTCACGGTTTACAGATGATTCCCTCCGTAGCTTCGCCCCACTCATCATCATTCACCCCGTGGATATGCTGTGATTTTTTGTTTAATCGTTTTTTTTAGTTTTGTCAGTGCCATGACATCTGGCACTTAGCCACTCTCCTGTGCCGCGTATTACAATGCGTGCGGCGTCTTTCGCACACATGCTGATGCCGCTGTAAAGTCATTATCGAAGTTCCTCTCGTGTGGTGCTTCGTTACGAAGTCTGAAGGATGCAAGAATGGCGGGTTGCTTTGCCTCTCGTGGCTTTCACACTTCGGCGATTTGAAGGATCTCGTGAATGTAAATTTGCATTACATGCAATGAGATTGACTTATATGCAAATAAGATTCTAACAGCTATAGCACCAACGGTACCGTTGCTGGATTTAACAGAACAAGCATTCACCTAACAGACGCTATCTTGGCGTACGTCTGTTTTTCTTTTATTCAAAGAGTTTTTAAAATCATAATTTGATTGTTAGCAGAAGTTATTTCTTAGCTGGTCCTTCGTTTCCATCCCAGTACATTACTTATGTATCTACATTGTTTTTTTTCTGCGTTATTTTGCTGCTGTTCTTCTTCAAGTGGAATATAAATTTATATACTTATATTCCACATGCTCCGTTTTTCTCATGAGCGTCCCAGAGTCGTTTTACGCAATTTTCATAGGCACTGAATGTAATTGTCGTAGCTATTAGGGGTTACCCGCCGCGGTGTTCCAGTGCTTATGGCGCTTGACTGCTGGCCCGAAGGTCGCGGTAGCCGGATTTCGATGGAGGGAATATGGTAGGGGCCCGTGTGCTTATATGTAGGTTTTAGAACCCCAGGTGGTCAAAATTTCCGGAGCCCTCGATACAGCGTCTTTCATATTCATATCGTGGTTTTTCGACGTAAAACGCAACAATCATTATTAGCTCTTACGGGTGCCTCCTATATCGTGTTTTTATACTTATTCGCTGTGTTTGATACGGAACCGCTTTTTTATTTTACTTATATATATTTGTTTTCGTTGTTTAGGCTTCCCTGAATCATTTTACTGTTGCTAATCACCAAGTAATCGGATCTATCAGTGTCAATAACGCGAATAACGGCGGTGTCCTGCAGCGCTTTGCGCAACTGTACAATACGTCTGAAACGTTTCTGGGCTGCACATGTTCTTGGTGACGTACACCTGTCCGGTGATCCGTTATTACGAAAACGGTAATATGTTTACCGGCAAGGTAGAACTCCAAAGCGGTATTTGCGCCATCGTGCGGAGACTTCGTATAGAAGTTCATATGGTTAGTTAACAACCCGCTTGCTGGTCAGCAAGCAGCTAGAGCAGCGACTAGCTCCTATCAGGTACAAAAGCTACAAGCAAGAACCGCTATCAGCGAAATGTATAAAGAGCTGTCACGTTAAGCAGCTAAAACAGCGCCAATAAGTTGTTTCGCATTGAAACACATATACCTTGAACAAGAAGTACAACGCTTTTGAAATACGAACAGAGTTTTCATTCAAATGAAACACAAATGGTCGCAGTTAATAAATTTTCAAGCGAACATCTATAGGCGTTTAATTCTGCATTATATAGATATATATTAACAAATTTGAGAATGTATCGAAGTATCTTAAGATACAATTGGAATGTATCGTATCGGATACAATCAGTGTTGCAGTATCTTATATCTGTATCTCAAGTACTTCTTGCCTGAGTATCTTGTATCGTATCGCGATACAATTTCAAAGTATCTTTGCCCAGCTCTGGTTATATCCTTGAATTAATCCGTTTAGGTTGAAGCGAGCTTTTGTAAGTTGTTGCCAACAATGTTTCCCATTCTTTTCAGAAGCTGCTGCAACTGTATCTTTAGGTCCATCAGGATAAAAAAACTCCCTTTCTTCAGCAGTGCAGAAAGTGGAAACACCTGGGAGCAAATGCGACAGAGCTGTTCATTGAGGCCATGGGTTTCAGTCAAAAAATTGCACTTGTGGGCCTGAACCATTTTAGATTTTTGTAAATCCCAAAGTTTTCGACACCCATACTTAGTGGACAGAAAACCCTCTTGGCCAAATATTGCATTGAGCAACTTCAACAAGCCGTCTACTTGGGTCCATGGTAGTCCAGCTGCCACAACGAAAGTCAGTACCAGCAGCATGGCTTGCAACCTAGTTGTGGAAATGCCAGGAAGATGTACAGATGAATTTGCCGCGATCAACTCAGAGAGATCAACATCTGGATCGTTGACGTCACAGTCTTCTGGGTCTGGCCTATCTTCTGGAATTTCTTCGGCACACTGAGCTGTCGGGAAACTGCCTGTCCATCTCTGGATTGCTGTCCTGTGCACTTGTCCCGTCTTCCAGACCAATATCATCATTGTCCGAAATTTCGGGAAGCTCGTCATCTGTTACCTGACCTTGAGAACTTGGCTCATCTTTCTGCACGACGCTGTCATCAGATCGCTTACTGGAGGTTGGCCCATTTAAGAAAAAAAGACGCATTGCCACATTTTCACTTATTCAACACGTCAGCACAGAACAAAGCTGTTCTTAGCTGTGGCTTTCAGTTTCGGGGTCAGTACAGAGCAGATCACAGGGCCTCGCAGTGTGGCCAAAGTGAGGCTTCGTATAGAAGCGAGGACTGCATTGTGCTGCGAAATGTCAGGGCAGACAAAGTTGAGTGGTAAACTTTCAAGCACAGGTGAACCTTTGAAAAAAGCACCAAGATGAGGTGATGATGAGGTAAGTGGAGTTTAAAATGCCATGCCAGTGTCAGTGTTCAGGAGTTTCCACTTTCAGAACGGTGAACATTTCTCAAAACAGTCACCCGACGTGAGCATCGGCTAGAATGGACATGTCGCAGAGTCAACCGCAACGTTCATGCAGAGATGCCGAAGCTACACGCTTAACAAAGGAAGACTTCAAAACAATATACTATAGCCCGAGGAAACACCAACATAAGCTTTGCAGTTTCGGCGGTGTTTGTGAAGAGGAGCTGCCTGGATTTTGTTTTAATTACAGTACACACATGAACTGTTGTCATTAAGAAACAACAAAGAGAACCAATGTATATGGGCTATAAGTTGGAAAATTTCAACAATCCAGAACATTGTGTTATACATCTGGTTGACTATGACTGCTACAAAATTTTTATATAATGCAATACTGACTCAGGAGCTTTGAAGACTAAAAACACATTTGAACTGGAACTCAGCAGTCTCTGTCCGCTGAGTAGAGTAGAGACCAAAGGGCGCAAGAAACGAGCTGCCAGCACCAGACATATCACTTCTCTATTTGGCAACCAAGCACAGAAAAATTAATTCACTGCCAGGCATGAATGGAAAAAGCTGCACGTAATTTTCGACGATGCACCAAGCAAATCGCATCAAAACCATGTTTCACTGTTTCTTGGTAGGAGATCATTACAAGTGATTAACACTGTACCTTGTTTTTTGTTTAGTTTACGTATAGTGTCATAGTGAAAGAATATGTATAGTGCCATAGCACATGGTGGTTAGGCAAGCAAAATCAAGGTTAAACAAAAAAGGAAGGCTGAAAATATTGCAGAAATCTTTATGACAAGACCCTCGTCATCAAAGTAGGCGGCACTGCATCAACACAGTGAGATTATAACAGGTGCAGAGTAAAAGAGGACATGTGTCTGCAGCCCACAAGCTCACCATGAAGGAAAAGAAAGGAAAACTCTGCACATTCTAATCTGTTATGCCATGAGATACAATGCCAGTGAGTGCTATGAAATACACTAACGTGGATGAAGGTGATGGCCCATGATTGTTCACGAGTAAAGTTTTCTTAATGATAAAGTATGCAGGAGAATACTGGCCAACACCTGAACTACAGCACTAGAGCTCCACTGTCGAATATTCTATTAATGAAGAAGATGTGGCAGTAATCACTGCCCTACATATGTACTGGCAGATGCTCGATGCTGTACATGAAAGGTAAAAAATACTGCTCACGAATAACTTCCTGGCATAACAATAATATCATTGCCCCTGCGGCAAAGACACCCTGAACCTGAAAAACATTCCCACTGTGGTCTTCAAAATAACTAGAACATGTTTTTTCGGCACGCGTGTATTTCGCACCGAGCAATACGATGCCTCCGACACGAGCCCTGAAATATTCTCCGACGGTTACACCTGCACCAAGAGCTTCCGTTATTAGTGCTTGGACATTCTCCTACAAAACACAGAGAGGCAGAGGAGCACCTAACACACAGGTCTGGCTTTGCTCAGTGCGCTTTCCTGAAATTATTGCCTGCTGCTTTTTCATATAAGGTGGCAGAGTCACAAGGCGTTTAAGCGACTGCATCACCCCGTGCATAACTATACGTTCAGTTATCTGCCTAGGCACACCTTTTGCTGCGGACACTAACTTCAAGATCTCTCCATTGCCTCCTTCAAATGGAAATGTCGAAGTGGCCCACAGTGGTCCAGTCATCCTAACAGATTTTTCCCAGTGAAGAAGCTGATGGACATTGAAAGTCTGAGCAGCTGCACCATACAGTACGGAAACCTCCTGAACAAACCCCTGCAACAATCTCTGAGCAATAAAGGTCTCGGACTCCTCGACAGTTTCCTTCAGCAGCACGAAGACACTTAGAAAGCATCAAGAAATGCCCGATTTACCTCGATGAAAGAATGCCATCGAGACATGGGACACTGTAATACAAAAGCCAGAATTTCCATTCAGTTGCCTTCCAAAAGGCCCTTTCTGAAAGTGGCCTTGGCAGCCTTGCGAAAGAAATTGATGGACGAACCTTCTTGATGCCCTCATTGAGCTCCGCCATCCTGTTCCCAATGTAGAAGGCTTTGCCAGTGGAGGTCAGCCAAAGTTCCGTGATCTGCTGGGTGACTCCTTCAAGAACGCAATGCATGTAGTCTGGCGGTATATCGCCGACTAGACCCAAACGATGTCAGCTTGGCAAGAGGCGACGGCCCCTTTATGCCATCGACTGTGCAGTTCCTCCTTGCGGGAAGAGACGTTGCCAACAGCACCACATTGTGGCACCTCTCGACCATGGCGGCCGCTCCTGCAAAACCTTTTAGGGGCGAAGCTCCTTAAGGCGGCACCCGTTCGTCCCTCGTAGTCGTCGTGGTCGTAGTAGTGAGTAACAAGTCTTACGCTTTGACCTCCAGGGTGGTGCCGGTGGGAGATTTCTCCTGTGCGTTGTTGAACAATAAAAAATTCGCAGCGTGCGCGTTAACTAAAAGCCGAATTCTTCTGTCTCTCATTCCCCATTAGCAGCCATTGGCATGTTCCAGTAGGAAACGTTAGTAGAAGTAGAAGTGTAAGTGTTAGCTAAAAGCCGACTTCTTCTGTCTCTCATTGCCATTAGCAGCCATTGTTTACCTCCAAGGTAGTGCCTGGTGAGATTTCTCCTGTGCGTGATTAAACAATAAAAATTTTGTTCAAAACGCCGTTGATTGATGAAATAAACCAACGAAAGACGCCAGATGTTTTGTAAAAGCAGAACGAAAGAACGCCAGATGTTTTTCTTAAAGTGTAGTAGTAGTAGTTGCATGTAGCCACCTCGCCCGATCGTCAACGGGCGAGGTGGACCGGCAACGGCGCGAGGACCCTGCCGTACGAGAGTTAAATCACACTAAAAGAGATACTTTGCGGGCGATACACTCTAGTGAGCTTTCAACTTTTCGTCTTAATGTACATGATAAAGAAATTATTTCTACGAAAAACGCAAGGCACACCTTGAGCAATATGTTTGGTTTTGGGACGCTAAATGGAACCATGAGGCGATGCGAAGCCGGAGCACTTGCACGATCGCGTTCCGTTGGCTTTCGTTGGGCATGCTACCGACCTCGCGTCGTGGAACGCGCGTCCTGTCTTCCCTCCAGCCTTGCCTTTAATTCGCACAGGGCGAGCGGGGAATGCGGTCGCTCTTGGCGCTCTTTCGCTCGGGAGCGGACTTCTTCCTTGCATTTCACCGATCACAAGTGATAATGAAGGGACCACGTAAACCAACAGTACAATAAAAGTTTGATGTTTAATATATACACGATGTTTTACACTCTTTATATTATGTACTGGGCGCATTTCACGGAAGAGTTTCACGGTTTACAGATGATTCCCTCCGTAGCTTCGCCCCACTCATCATCATTCACCCCGTGGATATGCTGTGATTTTTTTTTACCTTCGACAATAGTTCCTTTCAGAAAAGACGCCAAGAACAGCCATAGTATCCGTTGAACTGTTTTGCATTCAGCAGAGCAGCTCGTGCATGCGAGTCGACAAAGCGGCACACAATTTCCACAGCAGAGTGAACAACTTGCTGTCCAAATGACCATGTTATCTCCCCCAGACCTTTGAATTTGTCAACAAAGACCTTTCAGAAAATGTTAACAGGTGGACGTTCATTGCTGAACCAAACTGCTCCAATCAGGATGTTGCTTCAACGAAGAGACACAGGCAACTCATTCAGTGAGACTTGGATCGGCCATACTGAGCCTTGGCTGGATTACAAGACTGGCGAGTCATCAGTGTTCAGAGTTAAAGCCAAGTCACTCCGCCTCATATTGAACACACAGCGCATCTTGTACAGCTCACCATCAGTTATATCTAAGAAAAATTAATTCACTGCCAGACATGACTGGAAAAAGCTGGACATAATTTTCTGCGATGCACCAAGCAAATCGCATCAAGACCACGTTTCACTGTTTCTTGGTAGGAGATCATTACAAGTGATTAAAAGTGTACCTTGTTTTTGTGCTTAGTTTACGTATAGTGTCCTAGTGGAAGAATATGTATAGTGCCATAGCACATGGTAGTTAGGCAAGCAACATCAAGGTTAAACAAAAAAGGAAGGCTGAAAATATTGCAGAAATCTCTATGACAAGACCCTCGTCATCAAAGTAGGCGGCACTGCATCAACACAGTGAGATTATAACAGGTGCAGAGTAAAAGAGGACATGTGTCTGCAGCCCACAAGCTCACCATGAAGGAAAAGAAAGGAAAACTCTGCACATTCATGGCTATTATGCCAAGAGAGATACAATGCCAGTGAGTGCTACGAAATGCACAGACCAACGATTTCATCCACGCGACTGCACGTTAGCATGTAAAGTTTTCTTGCATATCACTTCTGCGTGCGAAGATTTCGAAACGAAACTATGGACTAACATAGTATGTATGACAATAGTGGCCAACATCCGAACTACACCACCAGTGCTCCACTACTGTAACCAAGATTAGACCACACACTTTGTCCACTAAAAAGAAAAAAAAGGAGGAGCTATTGATACGCATATGTACATGGCTTCAACATGTACACTGTTGTAAGGTGCACCATCTTAACTGGCAAAAACATCTTGCATATTACAAGAAATGGTACACAACATTTAGTCACTTTCAAAAACATTTGGAATTTTCGCTAAAACAAATCTTCCCCCTCGATTGACAAGAACACATGGCGAAGCCACGTTGCTTTCACGCAACAGACACTGCCCTACATGTACTGGCGGATGCTCAATGCTGTACATGAAAGGCAAAAAATACTGCTCACGAATAACTTCCTGGCATAACAATAATATCGTTGTCCCTGCGGCAAAGACACCCTGAACCTGAAAAACATTCCCACTGTGGTCTTCAAAATAACTAGAACATGTTTTTTCGGCACGCGTGTATTTCACACTGTGCAATACGATGCCTCTGACACGAGCCCTGAAATATTCTCCGACGGTTACACCTGCACCAACCGCTTCTGTTATTAGTGCTTGGACATTCTCCTCCAAAACACACAGAGGCAGAGGAGCACCTAACACACAGGTCTGGCTCTGCTCAGTGCTCTTTCCAGAAATTATTGCCTGCTGCTTTTTCAAATAAGGTGGCAGAGTCACAAGGCGTTTAAGAGACTGCATCACCCCGTGCATAACTATACGTTCAGTTATCTGCCTAGGCACACCTTTTGCTGCGGACACTAACTTCAAGATCTCTCCATTGCCTCCTTCAAATGGAAATGTCGAAGTGGCCCACAGTGGTCCAGTCATCCTAACAGATTTCGCCAAATGAAGAAGCTGATGGACATTGAAAGTCTGAGCGGCTGCACCATACAGTACGGAAACCTCCTGAACAAACCCCTGCAACAATCTCTGAGCAATAAAGGTCTCGGACTCCTCGACAGTTTCCTTCAGCAGCATGAAGACACTTTCAGAAAGCAACATGAAATGCCTGATGTACCTCGGTGGAAGAATGCCATCAAGACATGGGACACTGTAATACAAAAGCCAGAATTTCCATTCATTTGCCTTCCAAAAGGCCCTTTCTGAAAGTGGCCTTGGCAGCCTGGTGAAAGAAATTGGTGGGCAAACCTTCTTGATGCGCTCATTGAGCTCCGCAATTCTGTTCCCAATGTAGAAGGCTTTGCCAGTGGAGGTCAGCCAAAGTTCCGTGATCTGCTGGGTGACTCCTTCAAGAACACAATGCATGTAGTCTGGAGGTAAACCCCAGACTAAATCCAACGATGTCAGCTTGGCAAGAGGAGATGGTCCCTTTATGCCACCAATTGTGCAGTTCCTCCTTTTAGCAAGAGACATTGTTGACAGCACCACATCATGGCACCTCTCTACCATGTCCGCTCCTTCGTATGGGTACTTGACAGCTCCTGAAGGATAAATAGTACCGCTTAGTTCGGTTCCACTTAGTTGAATTACATTTGAAGCCTTTTATAAGAGACGTTGATTTAACAGACACTTGGGTATACGAGACACCAGTGTGCTACATGAAAATAGGTTTTGATAAGATAATGCATAACTTAGTACCCTGCTTATAAGAGACACCTCGCAATATTAGCTTTTAGGCCGCAAAGTATCCAAGGCTTCCTTGGACACTTTGAGACATCAATTAGGACAGCGGACATTTTGGCGCTTATACAGCAGACTCATTAAACAGAACCCCTGTAAATTATATTTTCCATTTAACAGGAGCTCTATTAACTGAGAGATGAACAAGTGTGCAAAATAAAAGTGTGAAACCAATTATATCACAGTCAATTCCATTTAAGCAGCAGTTCAGTTTAATAGATTTTTGTTAACCGAGAATGCACTATTCATGAAAACCACCCTGATTACATGCCGTACTGTGCTAAATGAGTCACAAATAGCTATCTCCAAGCACCTGACGTCTGCAGATGCCACAGATCATTTGATCACATATAGTTTGTGCACATGTACAGTGGATAGCGGAAGCTCCCGATGCTAGCTGCCGTGGTTTTCTTTTTGCTATTTGCATGCAGACTCTCTGCCTCTTGCTCCCAAGGTAGTGGCTAAGCAAAGGTTAATATTAAGACTGCTACGTTCCAATATTAAGTAATGTAAAAACTTCTTTACCTTCCACAAGAGTTCCTTTCTGCAGACACCAAGAACAGCCGTAGTATCCGTTGAACTGTTTTGAATTCAGCAAAGCAGCTCGTGCAGGCGAGTCAACACAGCAGCAAGCAATTTTCACGGCAGAGTGGACAACTTGCTGCGCAAATGACCATGTTATCTTCCCCAGACCTTGGAACTTGCCAACAAAGGCCTTCAAGAAAAGGTGAGTAGGTGGATGTTCTTTGCTGAACCAAACACCTGCAATCAGGATGTTTTTCCAGCGAAGAGGCACAGGCAACTCATTCAGCGAGACCTGGATCGGCCATACTGAGCCTTTGCTGGATTTGAAGACTGGCGAGCCATCAGTATTCAGAGTTAAAGTCAAGTCACTCCACCTCATCTTGAGCACATGGCGCATCTTCTTGTACAGCGCACCATCAGTTATATCTTTGAATCCATCCGAGGAGGTTGAAGTGAGCTTTTGCAAGTTGTTGCCAACAATGTTTCCCGTTCTTTTCAGAAGCTGCTGCAACTGTATCTTCAGGTCCATCAGGATAAAAAAACTCCCTTTCTTCAGCAGTGCAGAAAGTGGAAACACCTGGGAGCAAATGCGACAGAGCTGTTCATTGAGGCCATGTTCTTCAGTCAGAAAATTGCACGTTGAGCAATACGTGTGGACCTGAACCATTTTAGATTTCTGCAACTCCCAGAGTTTTCGAAAGCCATACTTAGTGGGCGGAAAAACCTCTTGGCCAAATATTGCATTGAGCAACTTTAACAAGCCGTCTACTTGGGTCCATGGTAGTCCAGCTGCCACAACGAAAGTCAGTACCAGCAGCATGGCTTGCAACCTGGTTGTGGAAATGCCAGGAAGATGTACGGATGAATTTGCCGCAATGAACTCGGAGAGATCAACATCTGGATCGTTGACGTCACAGTCTTCTGGGTCTGGCCTATCTTCTGGAGTTTCTTCGGCACACTCCGAGCTGTCGGGAAACTGCCTGTCCATCTCTGGATTGTTGTCTTGTGCACTTAGTCCGTCTTCCAGACCAATATCATCGTCCGAAACTTCGGGAAGCTCATCATCAAGATCTTCCAGCACGACACTGTCATCAGATGGCTCACTGGAGGTTGCCTGCAGGGAAACAAAAGATAAAAAATCACAGCATATCCACGGTGTGAATGATGATGAGTGGGGCGAAGCTACGTAGGGAATCATCTGTAAACCGTGAAACTCTTCCGTGAAATGCGCCCAGTACATAATATAAAGAGTGTGAAACATCGTGTATATATTAAACATCAAACTTTTATTGTACTGTTGGTTTACGTGGTCCCTTCATTATCACTTGTGATCGGTGAAATGCAAGGAAGAAGTCCGCTCCCGAGCGAAAGAGCGCCAAGAGCGACCGCATTCCCCGCTCGCCCTGTGCGAATTAAAGGCAAGGCTAGAGGGAAGACAGGACGCGCGTTCCACGACGCGAGGTCGGTAGCATGCCCAACGAAAGCCAACGGAACGCGATCGTGCAAGTGCTCCGGCTTCGCATCGCCTCATGGTTCCATTTAGCGTCCCAAAACCAAACATATTGCTCAAGGTGTGCCTTGCGTTTTTCGTAGAAATAATTTCTTTATCATGTACATTAAGACGAAAAGTTGAAAGCTCACTAGAGTGTATCGCCCGCAAAGTATGTCTTTTAGTGTGATTTAACTCTCGTACGGCAGGGTCCTCGCGCCGTTGCCGGTCCACCTCGCCCGTTGACGATCGGGCGAGGTGGCTACATATAACTACTACTACTACACTTTAGGAAAACATCTGGCGTTCTTTCATTCTGCTTTTACAAAACATCTGGCGTCTTTCGTTGGTTTATTTCATCAATCAACGGCGTTTTGAACAAAATTTTTATTGTTTAATCACGCACAGGAGAAATCTCACCAGGCACTACCTTGGAGGTAAACAATGGCTGCTAATGGCAATGAGAGACAGAAGAAGTCGGCTTTTAGCTAACACTTACACTTCTACTTCTACTAACGTTTCCTACTGGAACATGCCAATGGCTGCTAATGGGGAATGAGAGACAGAAGAATTCGGCTTTTAGTTAACGCGCACGCTGCGAATTTTTTATTGTTCAACAGCGCACAGGAGAAATCTCCCACCGGCACCACCTTGGAGGTCAAAGCGTAAGACTTGTTACTCACTACTACGACCACGACGACTACGAGGGACGAACGGGTGCCGTCTTAAGGAGCTTCGCCCCTAAAACAAAACAGGAGTGAGCCAATAGTCTCGCAGTGAATTTTGGTTCAGTCATGCATGGGAGCAGTCAAGACCTATAAACAAGACACTCAAATTACAAGTATGACAACTGGTATGTGCAGATGCTCAAAATAACCAGGCCATGAGGTGGCGAATCTGATACAAAGAATGTTGAGAGATTTGACAGGACAAGCACTAGTTCTGTCGTACCATGCATTCAGTCTCTTTTAGCATTACAATCACAATCCCGTGAAATATTCAACAACTCGCCCAGCATAAAACATGTAAAACAGTGGTGACATGCTTGGTATGTGCGTGTGTCTACAGCAAAAGCTTGTTGGCTCGAATTTCATGGGACCGGAGAAACCGTCTGAACCAATCGAATGCC
Source organism: Rhipicephalus sanguineus (assembly GCF_013339695.2). Classification (NCBI taxonomy): domain Eukaryota; kingdom Metazoa; phylum Arthropoda; class Arachnida; order Ixodida; family Ixodidae; genus Rhipicephalus; species Rhipicephalus sanguineus. The sequence goes on along the minus strand of NC_051184.2, from coordinate 150,429,364 downwards.
GTATTACCGAAAGTGTCAAGAAAACAATTAACAAATGAGTGTTTCATCAATAGCGCATTCGTTTGTGGTTTTCAGAGTTTTTTCGTGCGCGTCCAAAATTACAGTATGCTATTCTAACTAGCCCACGAATAAGCACTCCTGACTTGAAGAACAAGACCACGTAGATGAGAAGAGTCGCTCGTGCTGTTCGCCTGTGTGGCTCGTTTATTCTTTCTTTGTAAAAACATTTTTGTGTGATCAACGATGACCAAATACAAGATTAACGACCCGCCGCGGTGAATCAGTGGTTACGGTGCTCTGCTGCTGACCCGAAGGTCGTGGGTCCGATTCCGGTCGCATTTCGGCGGACGCAAAATGGTAGAGGCCGGTGTACTGTGCGATGTGAGTGCACGTTAAAGAACACCAGATGGTCGAAATTTCTGGAGACCCCCCCCCTCCCCCTCTCCCTCCAAACGCGTACACACCTCCAAGCCCAGAGACTGGTTGGCCGTACAGCACGGCACAGGCGATCGAGGGACTAAAAAATTGGTGCACACTTATCCTACGTCCAGTCTCGTCTGCGCTGCACGTTCAACCAAATATATTAGCTTACCAACTCGCCCAAATTACCGTGATAAACCAGGAAACTTTCATGCCAGTTTAGAGGAACCGCTACCGTCCAGCAAGTTTCATGAGCGGCGAAGACGTTAGAGCAATAACGACATGAAGAGGGGCCAAATATAACAGTACACAAAGCGTGCACAGACAAGGTCAAAAAACAGCGTAGTTCGGACCCAGAAGATAACGGTACTACACGGAGAAACACCGTGGTGCCGTGTTACGTACGCTAGAAAACGCAGCATAACTCACCGTTGATGCAGCAGGCGGTTGTTGCTTTCGCTGGCTCCACACAGTCTGTCGGGGTACCTTGTGCGACGACGAACCCGGTTCCAAGTAGCAGCGATAACGACGTTTCGGAGGCATGGCGTCGGTATAGTCCTCGTGCGCTCAGTTGATGGCGCCACCGCTCTCCCGAGTGCGCAGCGCCAATGCGGCCACTTCGCGCATTTTGTCCCTGTTCTCCTCCCGGCGCGTACCTCGAAGTTTTGTGTGGCGAACGTCGATGCGTGAAAATTTGGACGCAAAACAAGCCCTGCTTGCTTTTTTGCGGCTACGGACGGATAGCAAACGTTCAGGAATACTTGAAACAAAGTAGTTCGCTTCGGCGTGGCGACTTGTACGCCGCTAATCACGTTTACTGCGTGAGGTAAGAACTCCAAGTGCCGTCAATCCGTCGAAAATATTCGGAAAATGCGTCGCACAAATAAAAAGCGTGGAGTACGACGAGCGTTTAGAAGCCAGTAAACTTTTTTTCTTGGCGTACGATAGAGAATACTTTTTATCGGCAGCCTCGCGCGTCGCTTGTCCTGTGACCGGCGCGCATTAGCAGAAAGCGGGGATAGTTGAAATGACATATTAGCAACGATAAAAAGATAGAGACCGCATGAAGTTCCCGTCTTTTAGTTTTCTAGCGTTGTTGGTACGTGAAACACTTTGCTAAATTATATTTTTGAACATGTGCAACTGTGTTTTTTGTCTAGGTCGTGCGATCATGAAGCCGATCCTGAGGCCCGTCAGTCCTACAGTCGTGCACAGCCGACCAATTGGGCACTGCAGAGGAGTGTCTTGCGCCGCAATCGTTGCCGCAAATCTCCGTTCAGGCGAACAGTAAATAAGAGGATCAAGGGAACCAACAATGTGTCAATATTACCTGGGGCAGTAGCGCAGCCAGAACTTTTTTTTTCGGTGGGGGTTAAATCATACTTTATGTATCTTCGTCCTTGCGCGTTTCACTGTGTGTGTGTATACATATCATAGGTCGGCAAAAAAAATGGAGCTCACTCAGACTCACTCAAGAAATATATTTTGCTCTGAGGGCTCACTCGGACTCAGACTCACTCAACTTTTTCTCAACCGGGCTCACTCAGACTCAAACTCACCTATACATTACTCAGCCGGACTCACTCATGGCTTCACCTTAGTCTGAGTGAGCCTGAGTGAGTTGACTCATTAGTCCGTTGCCGTAAAATTAGCTTTTTGGATCATAGTGTCAATCCTTTTTAACGCCAATATCTCACATAATCGGTGCTCTACGATACGCCTTTCGATCTAGCACCTTCAAATACGAGTTATCATATATCATCATTATCGTATATCAATCCAGTAAGGACATTTTTATGAAATATGCAACTCACAAGAGATATTTTTATCAAGTGCTTCCCATTAAAGAGTTTGCTGGGGGCGGTCATAGCACCCCTTCCTCTAACTCATACCTCTGATCAATAAATATTAAGGTGGCACGTGAATCCTAGTGTGCTGAGATATGTGTGAATAGACTTGAGTATGAACTTAAGCCGATATAAGGCTGATAGTAATGCTGAAGATGAGTAGATAGGACCAAAAGTCGGCAGCAAAAGGTGGAGCTCACCCGGGCTCACTCAAGAAATATATTTATTTATTTATTTATTTACAGATACTGTCAGCCCTTACAAAGGGCTATAACAGGAGTGGAAAACAGTACATAATAACATAACGATCATTGTAGAATCAGAACATAATTAACATGTACAATCAGAACTTACAGATAAAGGGACAAAATGAAGTACACCAAGAAACGCAACCAGATAATAAGATTAAATGCACTAGATCAAGTACAGACAAATAAAGCTTTGTTAACTACAAACGAGAATGTGATCTATGTGTTTTAAGAATAAATCTACAGATGAGCATGAAACAGCTTCTTCGCTCAAAGAATTCCAATCCTTAATGGCTCGTGGGAAGAAGCTATACTTAAAAGAATCAGTGTAAACCGCAGGAGCACGAATGAACATTGAATGGCGATGTCTAGAAGTTTCACGACGAAGAATATCAAAATAGTCGGCATACCTTATATGAACATGATGATTAATAATCAGGTAAAGATATTTAAGTCTTTCGTATTTAGTTCGAGCCTGAATCGTGGGTAGCTCGGCTAGTGCACACAGTTGAGATGGTGAATCCGTCCAACGATATTTATTGAATATAAACCGGACTGCTAGACGCTGAATTTTTTCAATTTTCGAGATGTTGGTAACAGAGAAAGGATCCCAGACAATTTTAGCATATTCTATGATGGGTCTAATAAGCGTCTTGTAGGCTAAACATTTTGTTTCTTGCGTTGCAAACGGCAAATGGCGCCTAAGACACCAGAGAGACTTGTTGGCCCTTGCACATACATAATCTATGTGATGATTCCAGCGAAGATCACTCGTAAAAATCAAACCAAGGTACTTATGTTGTTCAACTCTTTTAAGTTCATGATATTGCGCTTAGGGCTCACTCGAACTCAGACTCACCAATATTTCCCTCAACTGGACTCAGTCGGACTCAGACTCGCTAAAATTTTCTTCAAACCGGACTCACTCGGACTCAAACTCACCAAAATATTACTCACCCAGACTCAGACTCACGACCCGATCTGAGTCAGTCGACTCATGAGTGAGTTTGCCGACCTATGATACATACACATGCAAAATAAAAGAAAATTCGGGAGTAAGGACGAGGAAGGGTGTCAATAGCCAGTGACTTGGATAGAAATCGAAAGAAACTGTGCGAAGACATGCCCAGTTTGCTTATCGGGCGCGCCGAACGGCTGCGATCCAACGTTTTCGCCGATCAGCCTCGTACGAATTCCATGGAAAATGATAAAATTGCACATTCGGTAGTTTCCCGGCCGTGTTCTTGTAGCTCTTATGACATGCGAACTCGCAAGAGCAGATAGAAGTCGACTTTTTTCGCCGCGTACACACGCTTGCGCTGCTAGGGGTCATCGCCTACCTGCTGCGGCCAAGCGCGGCTGTACGGAGGGAACAGGGACATTTTGCCAGCAGCCGCCGCAGTGGCGCTGCATATCCGATTTGAAACAGCAGCGCACGAGGCCTATACAGCAGAAAATCCGAAGCGCCTTCACATACTATCCTACAGGCCTGCTGCTGAAATCACGTAACGATATACGTGACGGCCACAAAAAACCTATAGTATGTATGGTTGCATGTTAGGATAGCCCCCATTTCAATAAGGCAATAACTTGAGCCACCAAGTTTTTTAGTGACTGCATTTACAATCGGAGCTGTGTACACGTAATCGACCATGCAATCTACTCTTATCGTACAACGAACCGCAAGATGCCGGCTCCTGTCTGCCTTGTTTTAATTAATGTTTTTAGTTGCGAAACTCCCCGTTGATCCTATGTATAGGAACTTGTGTTCGCTATTGGCCAAAATTTAGAGTTAACTAGTTTTTGCGTCATCTGTCGGCGAAAAACATAACTAATAAACGCTTGCAGCAATGTTAGCATTGCGTTGAGCAGCTTGCAAAGAACGCACCCAGGGGTAATGCTGCAGAAATTTTGTTGTGTATTGCTGCTCCTAAATGACCCGACAGTTTGTAGTTCCCTTCCTCCACTTCCTTCGCAAAGTTGGTACGGGTTTGGGCATGGAGTTTCATACAATAATGAAACTCTATGGGTTTTGGATTTAGAACACAGTTTCCTAACTGGTGTGTGAAGAAACTCTGGTTTTATTTTATATTGACACATAGATATATGAAGGTAAACAGAAGTGGACATATGTAGGTAAAACTAACCCCTCTGTTTGGGTGGCAGCGCCCGCCACCTAGCCGTAACTTGCCTTTTTTTTTCATTTTGTAGTTTTAACAAATGTATGAACCAATAAATTGTTTAATATGTACTAATTGACTAATTGATGAGCCATGATATTTGATGAAGTAGCGCACAAACGACACAATAACACACACATATCCGCAGATACAGTCTAGAGCTTGTGTTTGGGTCGTTTTAGATATGCGTGATTGTGTCATTTGTGTGCTATTTCAACAAATATCAATAAATAGTTAATTCTGAAGACATCCACCGTTTCTTTCATGGGCTATGTATACCTATAGTTTTCCGCCACCAACTTTCTAGCCTTTTCTTGATGCAGATTCCTTTACATGCGCGGTTACATGCAGATGACATGCTTACACTGCAGATGACATGCTTTTTCTCTGTGTAAATAATGCACGCGTATACACTAGGTTATTAATAAAATACGATACTGCACATGATAAAACTGACGCATGATCGTTGAATATTGATGACGTGTTCTTGATATTTCGTAAAGACTTGGATGAATTTCTGAGCTAATAAGTGCCACGTGTAGCGCAGTCAGAGGTGTGCTTTGAGGTGATATACCTTTGCCATCGGCTTCAAACTCGTTACATTTTGTGTATGTATGTACTCGCGCACATGCAAACACGTGCACGCTTTATGATGCTCTAGTTGTACTGCCAGGTATACCTCAAAAACAGATATAAGAAATCAGTTATTGTAGAGGAACCCTTCCTTGGTTTTATCGAGGTAAGGAAGAAAGATGCTGAGAGCTTCGTTAAGGTGATCCTAAGCAAGCTAGAAGAGGACAAGACGGACCTACAGGACTGTCGGTCACAGTGCTACGGCAACGATGCCGTGATGGCTGGACAAAAAGGTAGTGTCAGTCGAAGAATAGCGAAAAAAATGCAGTGGAAATCTTGGTAAACTGCGAACATCACTTGCTCAACTTGGTTGGAACATGCTGCAAATGAAGACACCATGGTGATTACCTTTTAACACGAAAATGTTTTATGCCGGGGTCGACCAAGACTTTAGTGACGAATTTCCGTCACGGATATGACGTTGATAAAAGGGACGCTAACGGACGAGAAGGAAAGAAACTCTAAGATAAAGTTCCCGCGCCGGGAATCGAACCTACAACTTTGTGACCGCGACGATTAGAGCCCGGTGCTCTAACGACAAAGCTACCGAGTCACACGCGCCTTATATCTCTCACATTCTCTCTCTCATGGTGCTCTCCGTTGGCGGGGCTAGGCGCGGCTAGAGTGCCTCGATGCGCACGCCCCCGCTTAGAGTGGCGTCAGCTTTTGAAAGGGCATGTGCCGCCTCCTCGGCCTTGGCGGCAGCGTGGCCGCCATTTTGAATCTCCCGCCCGGTTAGTCGTGCGTGGCGTGCGTGTTGTTCTTTGGTTGGTGCTCAAGTTTCCGCAGTTTTATGCGCTCGCTTGCGTCACCATGTCCAGGTGTTGCGTGCCGCAGTGCAGCCATCATTCTAGGAACAACTGGAAGCTGTACCGATTTCCAAGAGACCCAAACAGACGGCTTCTTTAGACGGTACAAGTCAAGCGTGACAAGGGGCATCCGACGAATGCATCATACATTTGCAGCGTAAGTAAATATTTTTTTGAATGCGTGGTAATTTGATTAGCCAGCATTACTTGGCGCACCATTATTTCTTTGTTGAGAGCGTAGGCAACGTCAGGTAGTCAAACGTCGTAAAGCGTACTGTCCACGGCATTCCGACAGTACACGAGCCATTCTGGGTATCGACCACGCTGTAAGAAAATGCGTCAGATGGAAGGCCGGTGTATATATATGAAATATAAAAGCACCCGTGTCGTCATTTCGTGCTGGTCGAAGGGCCTCGAGTGTTTCAGAAGACGTGTTTCAGAGTAGTTTCGTTTTATGAAAATGTTTTACCCTGGCTGCAGCGCTTATTTATTCGTGCACATGTTCCCACTACTCGGTCGATATTTGAGGGCCTCTGCCGAAATCACAGCAATTGAATAAAAAATTATGCTGTTCCTACTAAAATGTGTAATGTCACGAGGCCGGCACCGCGCCCGCTTTGTGTGTATCACCGTCTTTGTCAAGAAGGGGCTTTTTGTCAAAGAAAGCAAGCATAATGTTGTGTTGTTCTTAGAATAACAGAGAGCTGAGCTAGTTGGTAAGCATTCATTCTGAAAAGACAGGGCGCGCAAACACGGACTCAAGAAAGGAGTCAGTACACCACAAACGCCGCGTTTGTGGTGTCCTGACTCCTTTCTTGTGTCCGTGTTTGCACGCCCTGTCTTTTTAGAAGGAGTGTTATTCTTACGTGGTAATTAAGCACGACCCCATTGGAGCTTTGAGTACGAAGCTCTTGATGGAAAAAAAATCTGCAACTACCGCCTTGAAATCACGTCTGATAGACCGGCCCTTCGTCCGCGCATTAGACTGAATTATTCTTGCACGAAATTTTAGTGCAAAAATAGAAGGCGTTGCCCTAACAGCCGGCTAGGTTCATGACGACGTTCACTGAAACGTCTTACGTGAAAGCGCACGTGAGCTCAGCTGATTTAATTTCATTTGTCCAAGTCACTGCTAGATCTTGCCCCGAACCATACTGCACGCATAAATGGAGGTTCAAGCACGAGGACAGGCATTCGTTCTTGAGGCGAAAGCCTGAAATGCCCCATCAAACGCGAAGTTTGGCCGTCGGCGTCCCGCGGCGTCGGGGACGAGTGATGCAAAAAAATCATCATAGCGTGATGACGTCACCATACGACGTCATTGAGACGTCACACATTGTCAACACATGATGACGTCATCACATGACCTCGTAGCTTGGTCAAAGGTGGTCTGATCACGGAGGCAATGCAAATACAGGTGTGGTGCATCCGATCTTGGAGGCATGCAAAACCACGTTAGGTGCTTTCGAGAGTGGTGGGGCAGGATCAATAAATCGACTGAGAAGAAAGAGAAGATGGCTCTCGCCTTCGAGTCACTTTAGGTGAATGCATAAGGGACCCTTTGAGTTTTATGTTTTACCAGACCGTCAACAGCCAATTCTAATTTTCTTTGCAGGCTCGCTTTGAACTGAACAAGTACTAGCAAAACCGTGTGGATGGTTGAAAAAAGCTGAAACCGAATGCAGTCCCAACTTTGTTCTCCTTCAGACGTAAGGTTTGAACCTTATCTCTGGCATTACATAATGAAGTAGCGATTGCAGGCATTGTATGTAGTTAGAACCAAAGAGGAACCTTTATGCTGCGTCCAAGTTAATTCGTACAGTGTATTTCACCGTCTCTAGGCACTTCTGACCCGCCACACTGGCAGCAGCTTTCCACTACCAGGCACGAGGCCGTGAACTGGTTATGATCTCACGTGCAGTGACTATTTTATTCAAAGAAAAACACTCATACGCACGGGACCCCAATGTACGTGAAAAGTTCCCTGGTGGCCTACTTTATTTTAAGCCCTCAATTAACGCCCTCTCACAGCCCACATGTAGCTTTGGTACACAGAGCTCCGATTCAAATTAGAGGCTTTTTTTGTAGGGAGGAATTTTTAATACAATTTGGTTATGATACTGTGGAAAGTCCGTAAGATATGCATTAGGCAAAAAATGCCAGGCCTGCGCTGAAACTGCAGCACAGTCACAGCGAAAGCTGGAAGAGCGGCGTTTCTACAGCCCGTTGTATCCTCTCTTGGGGCTACCAATACAAGTACACTAGCAAGGTACCCACTACGTCATAAATCACAATTTTTGTGAAGTTCGGAAGCACCTACTAAGCCAATATTCGTCATTCAGCGGAGAAGCGGGGCACCAGCTACATGTCTGTAAGGCATTATGTGCACTTTGTTGACGGGATGACTGATGACGATGAATTATTATGGCTCAGCCCTTTGTAATGGGTGGGAAGCTTTAAACGGCCCGCCAGGTATGCAATTTGCATTGGGCGACGCCCGGTCGCTATTTCCCTCTCCCGCCATGCTGACTAACATACGTTGACGTTGGATAGAGAGAGGGGGGCGAAGAACTTTACTGAGACCCCGAGGAAATGGATCTTAATGCTGTGGTGCGCAAAGGAACGAAACACGAAGGAAGGCAAACGAAACACGGCGCAAACTATCAACTGAAAACTATCAACCAATACAAGTGCACTTGCGAGGAACCCACTATTATTATGAGAGAAGCATTCAAGTACAGTCCAAGAATTATGGACTGGATACGCCGTTGAATATTCAGGACTTTAACTGTTCTTGAATAGTTGTAGTGCATGAGATTCAATTTGTAGCGCGTGATCTGTTCGTTTAGTTCCCGTTGTGTTAACATCTGAGTTATATTGTGAAGTTGTAACTGCTACCAACCGAGTGTGCATGTGTTCGTGATGTCTGCGCTGCCTCAACTGAGAATATATTTCGTTTGCGTTATCGACTCTCGGCTCTGACTCGGTCTTTGTACCACAACCGGCGTTCACTGGCGCACTAAAAGGGACCAACTCTAAATTGTCCGCGCTTTCGTGGTGCGTTTTCGGAGGGCTGAGACGCCAGCCCTTGGAATCCGCCCGGCGATTGCCATCCCCATTAACGGGATCAGTGACACTTGCTGACCTTACAAGAAAGTATACTGTATACTGTCGTGTACGCGCACATCAACTGACACACGACCACTCCAGAGGTTGTGCCTCGCTTGCCGGTGCTGCCTGACGCGCTCACGCGCATGGCGCCTTCCTCAGACTCTCGTCCCCAGCTCCTGCATATCGTGTTACTCTTCTGCCCTCGCTGTAACTTCCTCTGCCTCCTCTCGTCCGCTTCTAAAAGAAAGCAATAAAACAGTCTCCTGCCAGCCGCTGTCTCGTGTGGTTCCTGTGCTGCGGGGCTCTGAGCCCCCAACATAACACTGGCGACGAGAAGTGGAATTTTATAAGTGCGCAGCACTCTAGGTTACGCCCGTGGCTACTGGAGGAATGCAGGCCGCCATCGAGCCTTTTAGCGGCAAGAACTGGTCATCCTGGATCCAGCGCCTGACCTTCTACTTCGTGGCGAATGACGTCTGCGACGAACAAAAGAAGCGCGCGCTCCTCCTGACGCTATGCGGAGCCGACACCTTTTAAACTGCCTGCGCTCTGGTCGCGCCGAAGACTCCTGGAGAGGTGGGCTATGCCGACATAGTTGCCCTTCTGCAGAGGCACTTCGATCCGCGACCGTCTGAGTTGTACAGCCGGTACGTGTTCCAGCGACGCGACCAGCGGCCGGAAGAGTCGATCAGCAACTACGTTGCAGCCCTCAGAAGCTTGTCAGCTGACTGTAACTTCGGAGTGCCAGCGACAACGTCTGCTACATCGACGCCACCGGCAGAAGGTCACGCAGCCGTTCTGGCGAACCCCACCATGCTGCCCCAAGATGTGATGCTTCGCGACAGGTTCGTGTGCGGCATCCGCGACGAGAATCTGCAGCAGCGACTGTTCGCGGAGAAAGACTTGACTTTTCAACGCGCGTTGGACTTGGCACTGTCGTCCGAAAGTGCGTCAAAGCAGCAACGAGGGCTTAAGGGAGCGACGAGCTCCGCGGAGGTGCACAAGACTTCGCAGTCTAAAAAGGAAAGCACACATTCGGCTCAGCAACGGCGCTGCTACCGATGCGACGGCTGGCACGAGGCTGACACCTGCAAGTTCAGGACAGCGCAATGCCGTTTTTGTTCCAAAAAGGGTCACATCGAGAACGCCTGCATCTCCAAAAAGAACAAAAACAAAGAAGGCAACCTCAACGCCCGGCAAGGAACTCACATGGTTAACGCCCAACATGTGTGCTACGACCTCGAAGACACCGATAGGTGCTACGACCTACATGCTGTGAGTGGGCGACAACCCTGCCCTAAATTCCTCGTTGACGTGAAAGTCGAGGGAAGGCCCCTGAAATTCGAAGTCGACACGGGCGCCGCATGTTCTCTCATCAGTGAGGCTACCTACCACCAAACGTGGCCATCGAACGCCCCAAAGCTTTCGAGAGAACCCCTAGACTTACGCACCTGGTCAAGGGAAGAACTTGACACCGTTAAAGTGTTCCAGAAAGGGGTAGTGGGCTGACTGGAGGCCGTGCACTGACGCACTTTATGTCTCACCTGGTAGATGGCGCCACCACCACCTGCAATGTAAGCGACGCGTTGCTGCCCTCAGCGCGAAGGTTAGTTTGCCAGCGCTTCAAGCACAAACTACTCTTGTGCAACCCCTGTACATAGCCATTTTCGTTACTTTTTTTCTTTTGCGTGAGCATATTCTTGCTTTGGCCGTCGTTCTGGCGCATGAAGTATCGCTAAACATGAGCACGTCATCAGCGGGCGCCGGATGCAATATATGCTGTAAACCGCCAGTTTTGTATTGCAGTAGCGAGCTCTCGCTTAAAAAAAAAGATCTCGCAGTTTTATTGCGTTTAGATAATTAATTAATTTATGGGGTTTTACGTGCCAGAACCACTTTCTGATTATGAAGCACGCCGTAGTGGAGGACTGCGGAAATTTCGACCACCTGGGATTCTTTAACGTGCACTGACATCGATTGCCTTTAGATAAAAGAGACTAATATTTTCATGCTAGCGTTTGTACTCGGTAGTCTCTTTAGTGAGGTCATACTCTCACTAAATAAAACAATATTACTACAAACTTAAGCACCTTACGCGCTCTCAGTTGATATATTCTCCTGAAAAGTGCAAGAAAATGTGTGGGAGTGCACAGCAGGAAAGACCTATCCTAATCATGCCCAAGAAATAAAAGACCGAAAGTAAGGGTAGACCATGCAACCAGATTTTGCTTCTTGAAGACCCCTCACATGTTGGAAATTATATTTGTGTAAGAAATTGCATGCAAACACCGCTATCAGTTGAGTGCAAAATTCAGTTAGCAATTCTGCTGACACTATAATATGCCTAAAAGGTTCATTTACACTCTTTTCTACAGAACTATTTGTCCGCACTCCTGTATTTAGAAAAATGAATTTGTAGTGAAGGTGTGGAAAAATGTAGACAACAATCGTTCACGGAAATAAGTGAAAAGTTTATTTGGTGGGGCAGCACAATGACCTTACTCCACAAAAGCCATGCGTATCAATCACTTTCATTTTTTTTTTCAAAGTGAAAACAGATGGAAAAAAGCTGAAATATCTTGAAGAGGGCCTTGCCCCATTTTGTACTTATCAGCGTGTGCGGCAAAAAGCATGTCTCCTAAAACAGCCCAATAGATGCCAGAAAAATACTCACAAAGAGACGCTAAATATTTTCAATAGCATACTTAGCATAGCATAAATTTAAAAAGTTCACAAAAGCACATGAATACTCAACACATATTGTTCACACAATAAGTAAAGACACTGAATCAGAAGAAATACTAAAAAAATGACAAATAATCGACACATTTCCATTCAAACACATGCATTTTTATACAGATCTACTGACGTTCTGGTAGATCATATTAATCGCACTGTTGATGGTACGCCAAGGACCAAAGCCACCATTCAAAATTGAATTAAGCAGAGTTGGCACTTATTCAAGGGTTTATTGCTATAGTATGCATGGCGAGTGGCATTGCTTGTTTTTCAAATCTGGCATTTTCTTGTATTTGGTTCAGTGAAACAGAAAAAGAATATTCAGAGAAGATTCATACTTCAAGTTTAACCTACACTTGTAAAATCTAAACACAGGAACAATAATAAAATTTAAAAAATCTTCTATAGCAAGGAAAAAAAAATTAAGAGCAGCGGCTTATCTTTAAGTGCTTTGCTTTTTGGCGTTTGCCTGCTCTGTCTGTGTTTAGCCCCTTAATGTAAAAATGAAGTCGCGTAACAACATAGAATTGGATTATTTTTTGAGAGAGCATTGAGGCATGGCTTGGGCACCCAACCTCTTGCCAAAGCCTTGCTTTCACAATGGTCAGCACATCTAAAATGCTGTCTGCATGGAGTTCTTCACATGAAAAGCAGCCCGTGAACAAGTCTTGCTACCAATCTACATTATTCACAACTACAGGAACTGAAAAATGAAACGTATTGACGAAGCAATGCTCGGCCGAAAACCTGCAGCGACGACGAAACACAGCAGCAGCCCTACAGCAGCGGGGCGAAGGCGCGAAGGCTCCCATTGCTGACGATGGTAGCGCCGCCACGCGGGCACTCAGGAAAACGAAAACTCGTTTACATTTTTTGCGCCGCGGCAACGTACCCTCTCCCCGGAGAGTGGGCTCACTACCCAATATTCTAGAACACTATAACACCGTCGGTTCGGCACAAGTTCGTGTGCGTTTCAAATCAAAGGACTACGTGCTGCCCCTGCTGGTAATGAAAGGGACTGGGAGCAACCTGCTCGGACGTGACTGGTTTTCAGCACTGAACATCCGTGTCCACGGAATAAACCAGGTCGCCGAACCAAGTCAAGAGATCCAGGCGGTTCTTGCACGCCATCCTGATGTATTTAAGGGAGGTATCGACGGCTACGTGGGTCCATTGGTTCAGTTGGACTTGGAAGAAGGCGCTACACCCAAGTTTTGCAAAGCACTTCCAGTGCCCCTAGCTTACCAAGAGCCTATGGAGGAAGAGCTCGGCCGCCTGCAAAAGCAAGGCATCCTGGAGCCGACGCAACACGCCGAAATGGCCACACCTTTGGTGTGGGTGCGCAAAAAGGATGGAACATTTCGCGTTTGTGGAGATTACAGGAGCACAGTTAACGCGGTGGTCAAGAAGACGGCGTACCCACTGCCGACAACTGCGGAGGTGTTCGCAAAGTTGCGCGGTGGGACGACATTTTGGACGTTAGACCTGTACCAGGTCTATCAGCAGCTTAAAGTGGACGATGAGACAGCCGCATTGCTCACCGTCAACACCACCAAAGGACTGTTCAAGTTGAATCGCCTCCCTTTTGGAGTATCCGCTGCACCAGCCATCTTCCAGCGGATGATGGAGACGACACTGGCCGGAATTCAGGGGGTGAGTGTCTACCTTGACGACATTATTGTCAGCGGGAAGGACGTTAAATAGCATGCGCAACGTCTAGAGGAAGTCCTGTCGAGGCTAAGCGACAAAGGTCTGCGACTCAAGCAAGAGAAATGCCGCTTCGGCATCAGCTCAGTCCAATTTCTCGGTCATAAAATCGATGCTCAGGGTGTCCATACGACCGAAGAAAAGATAAAGGCAATCCTTGAGGCGCCAAAACCGACTGACAAGACCTCTCTGCAGGCTTTCTTAGGGCTTCTCGCCTTTTACGATCGTTTTTAACACGAAAGTGTTTTATGCCGGGGTCCACCAATACTTCAGTGACGTATTTCCGTCACGGAAATGACGTCGAACAACATACACAATCAGATGGCAAAGAAAAAAAGGTACCGTCAACGGGCATCGAACCCACGACCGCTCGGTCCGCAGCAACAGATGCCGGGCACGCTATCCATTGCGCCACGATCACATACTCTGAAGGCTTTACGAACGCGCCTTTTATATCTACCACTCTCCCGGTCGGCTGGGTGGTGTTGACCTCTGGGAGTGGTAAGGTAAAGTAATTCGTCATTGCTGTGGCCTCCGCGACTAGCACCTGCAACGCGTTACGCGTCCGTCCCATTCGGCGCGTTTTCAATAGAAGTTGAATTTTGTCAATGCCTTAACACACCGCAAGGTGGCGACCTTTGCCCAAGCGTCGTAAAAGCGTCGGCCTCGCTCAGCATATAGCTCTGCGACGCGCGCCTGCCTCAGCTGGCTGTAACACCGCGTTCCATGCTCACGCGATCTCGCCCCGAGAAAAATCGCGGCAGGGCTATCGGGGCGGCACGACGCGCTTTGCGTTTCCCTCTAGTCCGGCTGTGGTGTTCAATCACGTTTTACCATGCCGCGGGATGGCGACCAAGTTCTGCGTCCAATATGCGACGCTCTTCTGGCTATCACACCTCGTTCTCTGATTACGCTTTCACCGTTAACTGCTACAGCTACCACAAGGGTTTGTGTAATCATTTAACATGTACGTTAGTCGTCGGGATGGAGATGTACCACCAATCATCAAAGTGGGTGCATACAGGTCAAAAGGCGCCATTAGCTGCCAGACATCAATATACATTGTGCAAACTCTCTTATATCAATTTGTACAGTACGCATTCGGTTACTTCTGTAAGGGCACGCTTTACTTTCGTGTTATTCCGATTCCTATGACGGAGGGATCAACCGTTTTTTTTGGAGAACAGAGCGACAGTAGCTGCAGAGTTGTATGGGCTTCTCGAGAAGAACACGCCCTGGAAGTGGGAGAAAAAACACCAGGATGCGTTCGAGATGCTTAAGAAGATGATTCGGTCTTCGACAGTCCTTGCACATTATGATGAAAAAAGGCCTCTCATTCTGCCTGTGGATGCGTCACGATACGGCATCGGCGCAATTCTCGCTCAAAAGGATGCGTTCGGCCGAGAGGCTCCAATTGCATTCGCGTCACGAACTTTGGGAACCGCTGAGAAAAACTACTCGCAGCTCGATAAAGAAGGCCTTGCGGTAGTTTATGGCGTCAGCCACTTTCACCAGTATGTCGCTGGCCGGCACGTGACCGTATTAACGGATCACCAACCGCTCCTAGGCATCATGGGGGAAAAGAAGCAAATCCCTCAGATATTGTCACCGAGGATGACTCGATGGTGTCTTAAATTGGCCACATATGATTATGACTTGGTGTACCGGCCTGGACGTCTGCACCAAAATGCTGACGCGTTCAGCAGGCTGCCACTGCCCGCGCAGGTATATGAGCCACGCTTCCCGGGAGATGTGCTTATGCTTGCATCCGCGCCACGTTTCGAGCTGTCACCGCGTCAACTGGCTGAGCTCACCCGGAGTGACCCACTGTTATCCCGCGTGATGACAGCCATCTCAAACGGAGAAGTACGCCGGTTGCCAAAGCAGGAATTTTCGGCGTTCACAAAGCTTGGACACGAGCTTTCGCTACAGGAGGGCTGCGCCATCCGGGGTGCCAGACTGGTCGTTCCAGAGAAAGCAAGGAAAGACGTGCTCGACTTAGCACATGCAGGTGACAGGGGCGTGGTAGCTATGAAGGCGTGCGCTCGAGGCTATTTTTGGTGGCCCGGTGTCGACAACGACATAGAGCGGGTGGTCAAAAGTTGTGCAACTTGCTGCCAGCACCAGAAAACGCCAACTAAAGCACCAGCTCCCGAGTGGAAACGTGCGACAACACCATGGCACACAATCCACGCGGACTTCGCTGGGCCTGTGGAGGGAAGGATGCTCCTAATTGTAGTCGACGCATACAGCAAGTGGCTCGAAGTGCGCACCATGCGGAACATACAGTCGCCGACACTGATCGAGGAACTGCGAAACCTGTTCGCAACTTTCGGCATTCCCGAAAGGGTGGTCACGGATAACGGTCCGTCCTTTGTTTCTGCGGAAATGGAAGAATTTCTGAAGAAGAACCGGGTGACGCACATCACAAGTGCACCCTATCATCCGGCCACGAATGGGCAAGCCGAAAGAATGGTGTATGAAACGAAACAGGCACTTGCAAAGGATCAGTCGGGTACATTTGCGTGCAGGCTGGCTCGTTTTCAGCTGAAACAGCACACCACCGTTTCAGTAACGACGGGCAAAACGCCAGCTGCACTCATGTTCGGCCGCGAGCTCTCAACGGCACTGACACGCATTCAGCCGCGACCAGCTGAGAGGGTGACCACTGACCACAGCGTTACTAAATCGCCAAGAAAGGTAGCCATCGGGCAACCAGCCTTTTTCCGCAACTTTGCAGGAAGTCCTGCTTGGGTTGGCGGAACCGTGTTAAAGAGACTCGGACATCGATGTTGGCTAATCAAGTCAAGAAGCGGAACGGTTCGTCGGCACCTTGATCACATAAAGCCAGGTGCAGAGGCCTACCCGACAGAAGATTCGCCGCGGAACGATCAAACGAACGGACCAGTAGCAAGTGATCAACAAGACACAGTGCCGGCTCCGTACGTGATCTCGCTCCCAGCGGAAGCGCCGCCGCCGCATGATCTGCCCACAACGCCCGACTCCGAGCATAGCGAAGCTGAGGCCAGGCTGGACACTTGTGCGACGCAAGCTCGCGATGACCAACCCAGCGGGTCCGCGCAGCACCAAAGTGCGCCTAGGCCCCAACGTGATCGGCGTCTACCTGACCGATACGGTGACCCCGTCTAAGGGGTAAGGGATGTCGTGTACGCGCACATCAACCGACACACGCCCACTCCAGAGGTTGTGCCTCGCTTGCCGGTGCTGCCCGCCGCGCTCACGCGCATGGCGCCTTCCTCAGACTCTCGTTCCCAGCTCCTGCATATCGTGTTACTCTTCGGCCCTCGCTGTAACTTCCTCTGCCTGCTCTCGTCCGCTTCTAAAAGAAAGCAATAAAACAGTCTCCTGCCAGCCGCTGTCTCGTGTGGTTCCTGTGCTGCGGGGCTCTGAGCCCCCAACATAACATATACGGTGTGAGAAACGGTTGAAAACCGTATTTCACAAGTCGAGGATTCAGAGCGGAAGCTTGCGGCTAGAATCGAAGACCTCGAAAACAGGAGCCGGAGGCTAAATCTGGCCTTTTTGGCATCCATGACAATGAGCCGAAAGAAACATGGCGAAACTCTGAAGAACTAGTCAAAAGGGTATGTCAAAACAACCTTAGCATTGATTACATATTTATCAAAAGGGCGCATCGGGTGGGAGCATACCGTGAGGGGAAAAACCGGCCGATGGTAGCGAACTTTTGGAGTTGGAAAGCACGTGAAACTGTGTTACAGAAAGCTAACAAATTTAAAGGCACGGGTCTCGGCGTTTCGGAAGATTTCAATCACGCAGTCCGAGAAAATCGGCGCCTTCTCTAGGATTTCACTAAAGAAAAACGCCAAAGCAAAGAATTCCGTGTGCGTCTAAAATATGATGAGGCGATCATAAATCGGGACACATATGTATGGGACTTTAACACAAGGCAACCAGTTTTATTGAGAGCGCCAGACGGGCCGTTGTTTAAACGAACGTCTGAGGGAACACCGGGCATCCGTCAGTGCCGTAGCTGCCGCTGGCCATCTTGCTGACCATTGCCGAAGGTGCGCGTGCAAAGCACAGTTTCACTGCGCTCGTGTGCTCAGGCGGTTGCGAGGGCAATCAGACAGAGAGATCTACGAGGCCTTCTGCATAAAAAAAGTCACAGTTTCGCCGCAAAGGCGAAGCAATGAATGCGATAGCAGGAAACTAATGCTATAAGAAGTGAGGCTCGCCAATGGATACTCTCAGTTTGAACAGCGCTCCTGTTGCAAAGGCGGCGGAAGCAGCGAAGAAAACTAGCGTGCTTCAAGTGTCGAGCTGTGACACTTGATAGTTCGCGCTCATCGTCTGTTTGTTCGTTTAGCGGCGTCCCTTGAGATCAAGTGACTTCCGTGCGCTCCGTAACATGAGCGCGGATACCACGGTGAAAGCAGGAAACAACCCTCTTCCCCTCACCACCAGAAAACCACGCGAGCAGACAGCGGAAGGGCAAGGTTCTCCCTGCGCAATAAGAAGAAGCGAGCGAGCTCGCCGACGACTTTTAAATGCGCCCGTCGTTCTCCTAACGCCATCTCGCTGGTAATGAAGAAACGCTTATAAGCGCAGCCGTCTCCGAGTCCTCCAGCGGTAAATGGTGTGTATATAACGCTCGCCGTTACCTACGTGGAGGATCTGCGTTTCGTGGCGTAGTGGCTAGCGCCACTCGCTGCGGAGCAAGAAGTCCCTGGTTCGATTCCGCGCTTCGGGAGCATTTTTCTGAATTATTTTTCTTTGGGGCTTTTAGATATATATATATATATATACTTATACATATACGGTGCATGACGGCGACGGCGACGGCAAAATTCAGCCGAGACTGTCCATATAATTGCTATCGCAATAAAAGCGGGTGATCGGTGTGCAAGCGCACCGTCGCTGGCCCTCAGCAACAAGGAGTGCGCATACTTGGACCGTAATCTGCGCATAGTACCGTTGGATTATTTATCACACGATTCATCAACTTAGGGCATGTGAAAGGAAAAAAAATGTAGTTACGTTTATGGGGGCATTTTTGGCTGTTTTCTTCTGTGTGGCGCAGCCTCCTGCGCAGCTTGTGATTTCTTCTGTCTTGTGGAAGTAAAAGATCAGTTGAAGTTTAGCGCTGTGTCCTGTCTGCCGTCTTTACCTCGTCCTTTTTGTTTTTCGCGATAGTAGATATGTCCACAGTTAATACGCACCAACTAGCCCAACTCACTTCTCTAAGACCTTCGAATAACGCGTCCGATGGTCTACCAACTAAGCTACGGCGGCGGCCATCCCCCCGTCCACTTTATGGGGTATATATGTGTATTTAAACGTGGGAGCGTCAGTCAGCGCAGCCAGTAGCCATGCCGGCGAGTGTGGAACACTCTTTTTCCGCCTGTTGGCGTAACGTAGCACGTGAACGTATTACGAGCTGGCAGCTAGACAACAAGCTACATTAGATCTTGTCCTTTGTAACGACCCCAGCGTTGTAACCAAAGTGTCAACGCAGCCTAGACAAAGTGACCATGAGGCTGTCGTTAAAAATTTAAACATTTCAGCGGTCCCGATGCGGGTGCAAATCCCACGGCGAGTATTCTTTTACAAGAAAGGTAACTTTGACGCCATTCAAGCAGAATTAGATATAACATACTTGCCAATCTTCCAGCGTCTGTCAGAAAGTAGTGATGCAGAGAATTTATGGTCCACCTTTCACAGCAAATTATTAGAACTTCTATACAAATATATTACTACAAAATCCCTGCGGCAAAAGAAAAAAGATAAACCGTGGTTTAATTAGCCACAACTTGTAGGTTTGGGCGAGTCGGTTCATGATGCGAAAACTAATTTAATTCTGAAGCGCGCAAGTTGATACGCAAAGCAAGAAGTGCGTACAAAAAATTCTGTAGCAATAACACTTCACTTAACCGCCAGAACTTAACTGATGCAAACAGGATGCTAAAGCTAAAAATCAAGGCAACAAAACAATCATTTATTGCCCAATTTAACACAGACCTGAAAAAAAGCCCAAATGCCTTCTGGAGATATGTAAAAACAAGCAGAAGTGATGACACTTCCATTCCAGCTCTACAAAAATCTGATGGAACTACTACAACGACAGACGCTGAAAAGGTTGAAATGTTTAACCATTACTTTAAGTCGGTGTTTTCTGACGGTATAATCACTGGTACAGCTGCATCCCTTTCTTCCAATGTTAGCCCCGCCGACGGTATGCATGAAATAGCCATTGATGTATACGGTATTGACTGTCTCTTGCGGGAGCTGGATACCTCAAAAGCTATTGGTCCTGATAGAATTCCATCATACAGTCAAACCTCGGTGATACGAATCTCACGGGACCACGAAAAATATTCGTATCGTCAAAAATTCGTATCACCAAAAAGCATGGAAAATTAGCATGCGACAAAGAAAGCTGGCGTACATTTTCATTTATTGTTTGTCAGGGCTGCATCAACGTCAGGAAGAAGCCTGAATGATTGTCAGTTAAGGTTTTAGATGTCGGCAATCATACCAGCACTCGTAAATATACGGCCCGTACGCGCGTACTTAATTAATGAACCAGGTGCGTTGTGACCCGCGACAGCTGTAGCCCCTTCCAAATTTTAGTATGCTTTCAAAGACGATAGTCTTCCTTGGGGAACTTAAAGGGGTCATGAAGCACCCCTTGGGCTGATTGAAAAAACACATCCTGCGGAAAGCTGACACGGCTATGAACTGCTCTGCCAAATATTACAGTCGTGCGCGCCGCGTAATGGCCACAAGCGGAGCGCGAAGTTGCCGTTTCCCCAGGCACCCTCTTTTCAAACAGAGGCCGGTTCTCACTCTCGTCGGTGGGCGGGGCGTCTGTCCGCTGTACGTCGCAAGAGACATAGCATGCTTATTGGCCGATAGTCGACGTAAATCGAGAGCGGCGTTCGGATCAGATGCGCTTCTTGCCGCGGAGTGCCACCACTTGCCGGCGCCGCACTCCTCAGTACACGGTAGCCGCACTCGCGCAAGCGAATCACAGCGGGAGAGCGATCGCGTTTCATGACGCGCGCTGGCGTAACTTCTTTCCCCCATGCCATCCCTCCCTGTCTAGCTTCCAGTGCGCTCGCCGGCACGAGAAAAGAGAGAAAGCGCTGGGAGCGTGCGCCAAACCCCCGTAACTGGTTACGCGCGTGCGCCAATCCCCCTGGTTACGCCAGTGACTTGGATAGAAAGCGAAAGAAACCGTGCGAAGAAAGGACGCGTTTGCTTATCGGGCGCGGAACGGCTGCGTTCCAACGTTTTCGCCGATCAGCCTCGTTCGACTTCCATGGAAAATGATAAAATTGCACCTTTGGCAGTTTCCAGGCTGTGTCCTTGTAGCTGTGAACATGTGAACTCACATGAGCAGATAGAAGTCGACTTTTCTCGCCGCGTACACACGCTTGCGCTGCGGCTGCGCGGAGGGAACAGGGTCATTTTGCCAGCAGCCGCCGCAGTGCTACTGTATGTCCGATTTGAAACAGCAGCGCACGAGGCCTATATAGGTAAATCCCTTGACAATAATAAACACGTCGACGCACTATTTCTTGATTTCAGGAAGGCGTTCGACACAGTATGTCATCGCCTCCTAAATACTAAGTTAAAGGGCTTAAACATACACAATAAAACCGAAAACTGCATTTGTAACTATCTAAACGGTCGTAAAAAGTGTGTAGTCCTTATTGGTTGTAGCTCATCAGACATAACAGTATCATCGGGAGTGCCCAGCGTTTTAGGGCCTCTGTTGTTCCTCATATACATCAATGATATTGTAGATGACATACAGTACCCCATTAAACTTTTTGCAGACGACTGCGTCGTCTAGAGATAAATTAATTCTATATCAGATATAACAATCCTGCAGACCGACCTTGATAAAATAGTAAATTGGTGTCAGCGGTGGCAGAGGAGCTTGAATATTAGTAAATGTAATCACATCCGCTTTTCAAACAAGAAATTGGAACATCAAACGAAGTACACAATTGAACGCACAACGATAAACACAGTCCCAGAGTGCAAATACCTAGGGGTGCACTTTACGCCGAAACCTAAATGGAACGAACATATCCAACACACAATATCTAAAGCAAGTAAAATGTAGTTTTTTATTCGCAGAAATTTCAAATCAGAATCCAAAGATGTCAAAGAAACACTACACTTTTTACATGTTAGATCTATCCTAGATTACGCCTCTATGATCTGAGACCCTTACCAGAACTATTTGATAAAAAGCAATAGAAACGCTTCAAAATCAGGCAGCACGATTCGTCTCCAGTAATTACAACACTTTTCAAAATGTCACTGAATGAAAATCATTGCTGGGCTGGGAAACTTCAACAGCTAAAACAAAAAAAACTTAAGGCTCAAATTTTTCCACCGAATTTTTTATAATCAAAGAGGCATTAACAGCCGCACCTACCTGTTGGAACCATCCTACGTCTCGACTAGGCACGACCACTCCAATCCAAGAAAGTACACGCATACAACACAAATCATTTTTCCATGTCTTCTTTTCCAGAAACTGTACGAGATTGGAATTTGTTACCGGAAGACTACGTTTCTGTACCGGATAATGATAATTTTTATTCCCGATTGTGTTTACAATAATGTATATTTGTGCTAGTTTTTGTTTCAACTTTCTGTTACCTTTGAAGATTCTAACCTATTGTCCTTTCACCTTGTTTATCCTGATGTTAACATTGTTTCATATATTTTTGTTGCTTTTCACTGTAAAACATGTAACATATGATCTTACAAATGTCTCCCCTGCGATCTGTAGGCAACGCAGGTATCCTGTAAATTGCCATTCGCCGGAAGCAAGCTCGCATTTCACTTTTTCATAAAATATATTATCACAATGCCACTCTCCGATCACTTAACATCGTGGTTTAGCGCTAAAGAAAGACAGACACATGTGAGAGACAGGACAGTCCTGTCTCTCACATGTGTCTGTCTTTCTTTAGCGCTAAACCACGATGTTAAGTACTCACCAACTCGCCCAACAACAAGTTCTTATTAAGTATATCTCCGATCACTCTTTGTTCAACCACCACCATTCACATCCGCTCGTAGGGATCATTGTCATAAAGTCAAGGTCTCGTTTTCTAACACTGTCGCGTGCGCACAGTCATTCCTTCCCAAAACCACAGTCGAATGGAGTAACCTACCATCATCTATAGTGAACATACGCGATCCAATTGTTTTCAAACATGCTCTGATCAACATGATCTAGAGTTGTAAAACTTTGCCCTTTTCTTCTTTTTTTCTTTTTTTTCTCTTCCTCTTTGGTGCTCTGAGCTTGCTCTTGTACTTTGTCTTCTTACCATTACAGATTCATCTCGGATTTAGTCAATCCAACGGTATGTTTTGTATAACCAGTGTTTATATCGGTTTTATACTTTTCTATTTGTCTTTATTGTATAATGATACTGTACTCGATTGACTGTTATGCGTTTTTTTTCTTCTCTCTTCGTATCTTGTTCCGTGTTACATATAATCGTGTACTTGCCCCTCCCCTCTATAATGTACTTTATGTACCTTGAGGGTATTTCAAATAAATAAATAAATAAATAAATAAAAAAGTGAATACTGAACTTCAGCAGCACCATGCTACTGCCAAGAACACAATCCAAAGTCTCAAGAAAAAAGTGCAAAAAATCGAGAGTGACGCAAGAAATATTTCGCATAATTTGACATTTCTGAATGATGATGAAGTTCACGCTCTATCAAGAAGAGGCAGCTTGGGAAACTCTTGGTCTCCGCCCACCATCAAGCAAGACCTTCAAATTAAATTTGCTTGTGGTACAGCAGGATATGAAACGCTAAGAAAAATGGGATATCCTCTCCCATCCAACATAACACTCGCGCGAAGGATTCAAAATTTGAAGTTCCTCTCAGGCATGTACGAAGTGATCGATGTTATGAAATGCAAAGCTGAGACTATGGAGGATGTCGAAAAAGACTGCGTCCTTTTTTTGGACGAAATGGAGATAGTGCCGGGGTTCTTCATGTGTCTTCATGTGTCTTCATGTGTCTTCAGCACAGCTAGACTGTGCTGAAGACATTTCTTGGAGGAGTAACGCTTCCCCCGAAGCCTCAAGAGCCTGCGAACCATGCTCTTGTATTTATATCGGGCGGCCTTAACCAAAGGTGGAGGCAAATTCTCGCTTATGAATTGACTGGGAGAATCGTCGATGGTTGTTTGCTGGAAAACTATGTATTGGAGCTAGTACAGCTGTGCAGTCAAATATCTCTGAATGTTCGCATAGCTACATGTGATATGGGCTCCGTGAACCGCGCAATGTGGAGGGAATTTGGATTTTCAAGTCACAGAGATTCTTTGACGTCATCCATACGTCATCCGTGCATGGACGGCAAGGAACTTTTTTTCGTGGCTGATCCGGCTCACGTGCTGAAAAACCTCTAGGGCCAACTCTTGAACTCTAAAGTTTTCACGTTGAGTGAGGCCACAGTGGCCAAAAATAGCCTGCCTTCTACAGAGGTAACCGTGGAATATTGCCACGCCCGCTCCTTCTTTTATTTTTATGTGTTGGAGTTTGACCAGCCAGGACGGTTATCAAAGCTCAACGCTGGCCGCGAAGCAGTGTTCGAGAAGCTTCACGATTTTAGTAGATCGTTTTGTTAAGATTGCGCGCCGCACGTGAATGTTCCAGATTTCTCGAGAGATAACGCCGCCACCAGCGATATTGCTGGAAAGTTCCATAGCGCCTGTATAAAAGCCGATGCGCTTGACCGCTTGTCAGTTGATCGACGGACGACGCCCTGGTCGCCGCTATCATTGTACAGCGTGTATTGCTGTAGTTCTAGTTCTCATTTTCCGGCCACAAGTTCGGCCAAATAAACAGTTTCATCCTGCAAACGCCGACTGCTGTCTTCGTCGACGTCACGACCATGTGACATCTGGTGGAGGTGCTGCTTCTTCCATGATCCGGACGCCCCCGCGAAGCGCTGACCCAAGCCCAAGCCGCGAGGAGGACGACGGCAAAGAAAGCCCGGATCGTCGAACGAGCCGCAGGCAGAAGGGACTGCAGCCAGAGTACGGGCTCCTTCTCGAAAAGACCACGCAGCCCCAGATCCCAACATCGACCGCAGCGACGATGACCGACCCCGTACAGCCTGCGCCGATCGTTCTCCGGCAGCCCAAGGAGCCGCCAACCTTCAGCGGGTCGTCATTTGAAGACCCGGAAAGCTGGCTCGAAGCCTACGACCGAGTCGCCCATTTCAATGGCTGGACAAGCGAAGACAAGCTACGACATGCGTACTTTGCCTTGGAAGACGCCGCTCGTACCTGGTTCGAGAACCAAGAGCGAACCCTGACAACGTGGGACACCTTTCGCGCCAGGTTCCTCGCGACATTCACGAGCGTCGTCCGGAAAGAGCGTGCTGAGGCTTTGCTCGAGACCCGCGTGCAGATGCCGAACGAAAACGTGGCGCTCTTCACGGAAGAGATGACAAGGCTGTTCCGTCATGCAGACCCTGCCATACCCGAGGACAAGAAGGTCCGCTTTCTTATGCGAGGAGTCAAACAGGAGCTCTTCGCCGGGCTGATGCGGAACCCCCCATCGACAGTTCAAGAATTCGTCTCGGAAGCAACGGCCATCGAGAAGACGCTCGAGATGCGCACCCGACAGTACAATCGCCGTGCATTCCAAGACAGCGCAGCAGTTCATGCCCTCGGCTCCGACGACTTGCGCGAAACGATCCGAGCCATCGTGCGAGAGGAGCTGCAAAAGCTCGCACCTTTTGCACAGCCCGAAGTGACGTCGATTGCGGACGTTGTACGCGGGGAAATCCAACAGTCACTGGGTGTTCCTCAGCCGGCACCGCCGCAGCTGCAAGCAATGAGCTATGCTGCTGCAGCCCGACGCAACGCCCCCCCTCCTCGCCCACGTCAAGACGCCGCGCCGCACCAGCAGTTCCGCCGCCACCACCGACGTCATACCGCCCGCCAGCCGGTCAGCGATACACGCCGAGGAAGACCGACGTTTGGCGCGCCCCCGACCATCGTCCACTCTGCTACCACTGCGGAGAAGCCGGCCACACCTACCGCCGCTGCCATTATCGACAGACGGGACTGCGTGGGTTCGCCGTCGACGCGCCGCGTCCACAGCAGGGCGAAGGACCACGTGACATCGCCGACTATCTGGCAGGAGCGCAGTGGACCCCCCGAGGACCTTCCCGATCGCCGTCGCCAGGCCGCTACGCCTCTCCCCAACGCCGACCATACACTGGCCCAACCCGGGGCCGGTCACCTAGCCCGCATCCGGAAAACTAAGGGCAGCAACCGATGGAGGTGCGGTTGCTGTACGACGAAATACCGAAGACCCTCCGCCGCCGACGCCGCCGCCACGACGAAGGCTTCAGGACACGACGCGAACCCCTGACGACGAAACCTCGGGGACCGAAGTAGACCTGACGACGCAACGTGGAAGCAGCGGAACAAACCGACGTAGCCGTGACCCTACGCCGCGACCTAACTGCAACGCAAGACGACGAACTAGCGACCTCGACGTTCTTATCGACGGCCACAGCGTCACAGCCCTCGTCGACACCGGAGCCGACTATTCTGTCATCAGTGGACCGTTCGCCACGAAGCTGAAGAAAGTTAGGACAGCCTGGGAAGGCCCCGAAATCCGGACAGCTGGAGGTCACCTCGTAACGCAGGAGGGAATCTGCACAACGAGACTCGCCATTAACAACCGGATTTATCTCGCGAACTTCGTAATCCTGCCGCGTTGCTCGAGAGATGTCATCCTTGGTATGGACTTAGGCCTTCATGGTGCAATCTTCGACCTGAGGTCTAAGTCAATAACACTGTCCACGGAAAAGGCACTACCGCCGCACACTCCGCCAAGAAAGCACGCCTTGAATGTGCTGGAAGACCAGGTCACCATTCCCCCTCGCTCCAGCGTCATCATTTCCGTCGGCACTCAGAAATCAGCAGACCTGGAAGGCGTTGTTGAAGGCGACCAGCACCACTTGATTAACCGCAAGATTTGCGTCGCAAGAGGAGTAGCAGAGCTGCGGGCAGGGAAAGCAACAGTTATGCTCACGAATTTCAGCAACGAGTACAAGCACGTGAGCAAAGGCACGACGGTCGCCTACATCGAAGAAATCGTAGAAGCCAGCAATGCTTTCGGCCTCACCGATTCTCCCGAGCCTACTCCGACGAATAAAGCGCCGCAACCAGCTTTCGACATCAATCCCAGCCTTGAGAAGCACAAACAAGAACAGCTCAAAACCCTGATCTTGGCATACAAGGACTGCTTTTCGTCGTCGTCAAGAATTAGGCAGACTCCCGTGGCGAAACATCGCATCATAACAGAGGAAAGCGCCAGACCACTCCGTCAGAGCCCGTACAGAGTTTCGACGCGAGAACGCGAGGCCGTGAAGAAACAGGTCGACGAAATGCTACGCGATGACATCATCCAGCCGTCGAAGAGTCCGTGGGCATCTGCGGTGGTGCTAGTGAAGAAGAAGGATGAGACTCTACGTTTTTGCGTCGATTATCGTCGCCTGAACAAAGTCACGAAGAAGGACGTGTATCCCCTTCCCCGGATAGACGACACCCTGGATCGATTACACAACGCAAAGTACTTTTCGTCGATGGACCCCAAGACCGGTTACTGGCAAATAGAAGTCGACGAGAGAGACCGAGAAAAGACTGCTTTTATAACACCAGACGGCCTGTTCGAGTTCAAGGTCATGCCTTTTTGTCTTTGCTTGGCAGCTGCGACTTTTCTACGGGTTATGGTACAGTACTGGCCGGCTTGAAGTGGCAGACGTGCCTCGTGTACTTGGACGACGCCGTTGTGTTTTCCTCAAACTTCGACGAACACCTTCAGCGCCTTGATGTTGTACTTCAAGCAATCAAGACCTCCGGACTCACCTTGAAGCCTGAAAAGTGCCGCTTCGCGTACGAGGAGCTCTTGTTCTTGGGTCACGTGATCAGAAAGGATGGTGTTCGCCCGGACCCGTGGAAAACAGCTGCCATCGCTGACTTCCCGACGCCCACCGACAAGAAGGCCTTACGCCGTTTTCTCGGCTTGTGCGCCTATTACAGACGTTTCGTCAAGGAATTTTCACGGATTGCCGAGCCACTGACACAACTCACGAAGGCCGACTTCGAATTCACGTGGGAAGCGTCGCAAGTTCAGGCATTTCAAGAATTGAAACGACGCCTACAGACGCCTCCGATACTTGCGCATTTCGACGAGCACGCCGATACGGAAACCCACACCGACGCAAGCAGCGTAGGACTCGGCGCCGTCCTTGTGCAAAAGACCGACGGATTCGAAAGGGTCATCAGTTATGCTAGCCGGTCGCTATCAAAGGCAGAAATAAACTACTCCACAACAGAAAAGGAGTGCCTGGCCATCATCTGGGCTACATCGAAGTTTCGCCCCTACCTCTACGGCCGGCCCTTCAAAGTTGTGAGCGACCACCACGCCTTGTGTTGGCTAGCTAACTTGAAGGACCCTTCAGGTCGCCTCGCACGGTGGAGCCTACGACTTCAAGAATTTGACATAACCATCGTTTACAAGTCCGGAAGAAAACACTCCGACGCTGAATGCCTGTCCCGCGCCCCCGTCGACCCACCGCCGCAGGACGACATGGAGGATGACTGCTTCTTGGGAACCATAAGTGCCGAAGACTTCGCCGAACGACAGCGAGCGGACCCAGAACTCAGGGGCCTTGTGAAATACCTCGAGGGCAGGACCACCGTTGTTTCCAGGGTATTCACGCGAGGACTGACGTCGTTTTTCTTGCGCAACGGTGTTCTCCTTAGGAAGAACTTCTCGCCGCTTCGAGCCGATTCCTTTCTCGTAGTGCCCTCGCCATTGCGACCAGAGGTCCTCGAGGCTCTGCATGACGACCCGACGTCTGGACACCTGGGTGTTTCTCGCACGCTCGCAAGAATACAGGAAAAGTACTACTGGCCGCGCCTTGTCGCCGACGTAACTCGCTACGTCAAGACCTGCCGGGACTGTCAGCGACGCAAGACACCGTCGACTAGGCCAGCCGGACTTCTGCAGCCTATCGAGCCACATCGACGGCCGTTCCAGCAGATGGGGATGGACTTACTGGGGCCGTTCCCGACGTCCAATACCGGAAACAAATGGATCGTCGTAGCTACCGATTACCTCACACGCTACGCCGAGACAAGGGCCCTACCCAGAGGCAGTGCCGCCGAGGTAGCGAAGTTCTTCGTTGAGAACATCCTCCTGCGTCATGGCGCCCCAGAGGTCCTCATCACCGACAGAGGTACGGCGTTTACTGCTGACCTAACTCAGGCAATACTGAGATACAGCCAAACAAGCCACCGCCGGACCACAGCGTACCACCCACAGACCAATGGCCTTACCGAGCGGCTAAACAAGACCATCGCCGACATGCTGGCCATGTATGTCGACGTCGAACACAAGACGTGGGATGCCATCCTTCCGTATGTGACCTTCGCATACAACACGGCCATGCAAGAAACGACGCAAATGACGCCGTACAAGCTAGTCTACGGAAGGAGCCCGGCAACGACGCTCGACGCAATGCTGCCAACCGCCACCGACGAAGACGATCTCGACGTTGCCGCCTATTTGCAACGCGCCTAAGAAGCTCGACAGCTCGCCCGCCTGCGCATCAAGAACCAGCAGAGGGTCGACAGCCGTCACTATAATCTTCGACGATGCCACATGGAGTACCAACCCGGTGACCGTGTGTGGGTCTGGACGCCGATACGCTGACGTGGGCTCAGTGAAAAACTTCTTCGGCGATACTTCGGCCCATACAAGGTGCTTCGACGCCACGGCGCTCTTGACTACGAGGTCGTCCCGGACGGCATTACGAACTCCCAGCGACGCCGCGCACGACTTGAAGTCGTCCATGTCGTGCGCCTTAAGCCGTTTTTTGCGCGTTAGCGAACCTGGGGACTTTACTTTTTCCTTTGTTATTGTAATTTATTTGTGTATGCACTTGTTTTTTTTTTCCATTTCCATGTTGCAAGCATCGGGACGATGCTTTTTTTCAGAGGGGGGCAATGCCACGCCCGCTCCTTCTTTTATTTTGATGTGTTCGAGTTTGACCAGCAAGGACGGTTATCAACGCTCAACGCTGGCCGCGAAGCAGTGTTCGAGAAGCTTCACGATTTTAGTAGATCGTTTTGTTAAGATTGCGCGCCGCACGCGAATGTTCCAGATTTGTCGAGAGATAACGCCGCCACCAGCGATATTGCTGGAAAGTTCCATAGCGCCTGTATAAAAGCCGACGCGCTTGACCGCTTGTCAATTGATCGATGGACGACACCCTGTTCGCCGCTATCATTGTACAGCGTGTATTGCTGTAGTTCTAGTTCTCATTTTCCAGCCACAAGTTCGGCCAAATAAACAGTTTCATCTTGCAAACGCCGACTGCTGTCTTCGTCGACGTCACGACCACGTGACAATATGTTGAGGCGGTACTTCAACACGATTCTAAAAGAGAACTGAAGGTAGCGCCAAACTTGTCCGAAGTTCACACCAACACTGGCCACGTCACCAAAATGAAGGTTGGTATCGCTGTAATGCTTTTCGGGGAGCTCCCCCAGCTGTCCGCTTTCTTATGAAGGAAGGGCTACTAAAACGGGAAGCGGAAACAACAGCTTGGTTCATGGAGCTTATTTCAAAGTGGTACGCACTGATATTCTCTTGGCATCCAGCAATGGCGTTAAGTCACAGAAACAAGGCCAAGTACTCTGAAGCCTTAGATACATTGCACATGGCTAGAGTGACCTAGAATAGGGGGAGTGTCCAAAGCGCCGGCTCCCGCGTGGGCCTTTTGCCGTGAACTCCCGCGCCGCGCCGCTGCTGCGCCGGACCCGTGGGCTTTCCGCGCTCGGGAAGCGCGAGGAAAGCGAGGGGCGTCTGCTACGCGCTGTCGTTTTTTGCGCCGAGTTTCCACACAGGGCACTTGAAGTCTGCTTAACCTTTATAATGCGGTGCGGAATGGAGCTTATCCATCTTTAAGCGTTGTGTTGGTGCTGGGGCAACAACAGAATGCAAAAAATCATGTGTCAAGCGGCATCAGCGTGGCCTTGTTCTGGTCACAGAGTTCGAGAACGTTGGTGTGTGTGTAAAAACGCGCAAAACGGACACGCACAAGCAAAGAACGAAAAAAAAAAAACCTTGTTCTCACGAGTAATCGGGCAATAACATCACGCATGCATGAATTAAGAGTAATAAAAAAAGTAAATTGCACGTGCAGTCAGTTGAAATACTTGCGCGCAGTGACCGCTTCACACTACGAGCTTTTAACTCACGGTCACCACTGGTTTGCTAGCCATATGCACACCGCTTTATTCAACAATTCATTAGCCTCCACTAGCTCTTTATTATGGACGGAGCACACCGGGAAGACGCAAGGGAAACAAAAAAAAAAAAGAAAAAAAAGAGTAGAGACGCCATACGACCGCAATGCTGTTGGCTTATTTTTTTGCTTCTGAGGTAGCGTACAACAAGGTTCACTGTGCGCAAACATTTGAAACAAAAGCAATGCCAGGTAAACTAACTTTATTCCACAAGATTTTGCATAAAAGGCGCAATATAGAAGTTGCTTTACAAATGTCCAGATGTCACGCAACAAAGTTACAAATGCCCCCATTCTTGCTGTACAAGCTGCCTGAACGAAAATACGGTAAGAAATCGACAAATATAAGTGTAATATCTCAATCACTTCAGAAAATTGTTCAAATGCAGAGATCCCTTATGTACCTAGCCAGAAAAAATGCAAAAAATGCACTTTGCATTGGATCGCTGACGTCAGTATGAAACGTTCGCGCGAGATGCGTGCATTGCTTCAAGCCTTCACTATACGAAATGAAAACAGTTTCAAACAACTTATTGTCAACTTCAGATGCTTTCACGGTTCTCGGAGGTTAGAGTTCGCCCGGTTCAGAGACTTTACAAAAAGATGTGGATGAGTAGTTACACAAAATACAATTGTTTCCGCGGCAGTTGAGTGCGCGCCAACAGGGCACCCGACCGCAATTTTACGCTTTTTCCTGATGACTTCAATATAGCGTCCACCACAATTTCGTGCTGAAACTCCGGAGTACTTAAATAGCGAGTCTGGTCATCTCTTGAATAAATATAAAGAGATGACCAGACGGGTAAAGCAAGCCTCTTTTGTCCCGCAGACGCGTGCAATCAGCTGCTCTGAACTTAGAATCACGTTTGTTTTCGGGCGATCGCTCGTAACATGAAGTGAGGCATATACACGATGATGCATTGATATCGTTTCATTTACTTTGATTTGTCCTGTTTTTTTTTTAAGGTAGAGCCTTAGATGCCTTATCAAATACGAAAATTGAGCGTCGGCGTCCCGCGTAGCCAACACGAGTGATGGACAATATCATCACGCGATGACGTCGACAGAACTTGTGACGTTACTATGACGTCATTCAACGTGACGTCATATGATGACGCCATCACATGACACGGTCGCTTTGCATTGCACAGAGGCAATGTAAAAGCAGGTGAGGTGCAGAAAGCTTGCAATGCTTCCGATCCTGTCGGCAGTCCGAAAGCACGTTATCTACAGAAGAAAGCTTTCGGAGAGGGGCGAGGAAGGATCAATGCATCGACTGACGAAAAAGATGGCTTTCGTTTTCGAGTCATCTCAGGCGAATGCATAAGAGACTATGTTTTTTTTATGTAATTTTTTCGCATACATTTTACCTATGCGGTCAGTTCTTCAAAACGTATGGGTAACTCTAAAATGTTGACATCGATATTGGTGACCACCAAGTTTTTTATAACCTGACGGAAAGAAATCGTCAGACTACATGCATCGTCAGAATTATATTTCTGGATACAGAAAGCGGGTTTGTGCGCCACACGCCATATGATTATTGTTAGTCGTTACGCAAATGGCAAGCATGTCAAGTTGCATGTCGATAGGTCATGGCATGTATGCCATGACCTATCGGTCGTGTTGGGCATACGTACATTCGTGCCCCTCTGTGCCAATTTTCGTGTATACCAAGCAAACGAGACGCGAGTTATGCGAGTAATTTTTTACTTTTGGTACCACGGCCACGCCGACTGACACATTGGGCTTCGCATGAATAAATGGCTTGAAACAGCAGAGCGCCGGAGGCAGCCTTGTAAAACAAATCGAATGCACGAAATAAAAGATAGGATATGAAGAGTGCAAACGCGTTAGCATGCATGAGCTAGTTACTACGTGCATATGTGCTACGTTCTCCTGGTTATCTCCAGTTTATTCTTTCCTGCAGAAAGTTTACGTTCATCATTCCGCAGGAAAGTAAGTTAAGCGCCTTTTCTCACGATGAATTGCGCGCAGGATGCGTTCCTCAAACAGCCGCGGAAGTGTGGACCAATGCGGTGACAAGCCAGCTGAAAGGATATATACAAAATCCCCGTTTCACAACACACAAACACACAAACGCGTGCTCTGTGTGATGAGTCGCTGCAGTATTATGTTGCAGTGATGCAGTATTAAATATTGCCCAAATTTCCGCAATTTTAGCTACTAGCGGCCAAAATATCACGCGCGTAGCAGACGCTCGCCGCTTTGACGCGGCTTCCGTCGCGGAGAAAGCCCACGGGTCCGGCACGGCAGCGCCGCGGCGCGGAAGTTCACCGCAAAAGGCCCTCGCTCCTCCCATGTATTCGCGCGGCGCTTTGGACACTCCCCCTATTCTAGGTCACTCTACACATGGCAATGGAAACAGTGAGAACTACGAAAATGGGCACCACGTCACATTGGAAACCGTCGCAAGCTGGCCCGCTCATACAAACTACGGTTGTTCTTCGCCTCCAAGGACTGCTCCTAAGTGACGAAGGATATGAGTTCTTTCTTACAAGTGGGCTGCTGCAAGGCTGCTTAGAGAAACTTTTTTCTGTCGTGCGGCTTATGAAGCCGGTTACCAGTGCCTATAATATGAAGTGCGCTCTGAGACTCGTGAGCGTAAGCCAATTTTTGCATACGCCACGGACGGGAAGTTACGAACTTGATGACCGAGAGTACCTTGTAGACCTGCTATCCCCGGGGAAGAAGGCCTGTGTCGAGAACGAAGTTGAAGAGATTGACGATTCTGAGATTATGTTCACTGAAGAATTGTCGGCAACAGAATGCAGTATTCTGTTTTACTTCGGAGGATTTATTTTCAAGAAAATATTGAAGTCCGTGAAGTGCGCGAAATGAAAAGATGCTTTCCTTGGAACTGCGTGCGACGAGTATGCTTCACTGACAGCACTGAAAGAGTACGTTTCGGACGGAGGCAACCTTATCTATCCTAGCAGTGGAGTGATGAAAGCCCTGAAGGACTATGAAGAGCACTTTACGGCCATCAACTCTTCGTGCACGGATAAAATAATCACGATGAAGTCGCCGCTTCGTTCACTTACAGCATACTTAAGCAAGGTACACCGCCGCAACCTGTGTGCATGCACGGACCACAAGGAGGGTATATACAGAATGCTCGCTGAGAGGTACGCAAGAATAAGGCTGCGCGTCCACCTTCGACAGTTGCCAGCCGATAGTTTGAATGGGAATGCCAGGAAAACTCGTGCCGGCGTCAACCTCTCGTAAGACATGGACACACTTAGATCAACTGTATGCCCCAAATTAACAGAAAAGTATGCCTTCTGTGCTGATCTGATGCCAAAGTATGTACGTTTGTAGTTGTTAGATACTTTTTTTCAGTAAAGTTGAAAGTTGGGCGGGTTGGTGGTAGTTTATGTTTACGTGGGAAGCAGTGAACTTAGACAAGGCACGACAAGGTCGTCCTGTCTTTCTTCGTTCCTTGTCGTGCCTTGTCCAAGTGCTTTTTTTATCCTTCACTGTTTTTGTGTTTCAAGGCTGCCTTCCCGTCTAGTCTTAACTTATTACGTAGGTAGTTTATTTTTTACTCGTTTACGATCACTGTGAAGCAACGAGTGGCAGTCCTGAGAAAATTCTGCCAAGGAGCGTTTTATTTTATTTACA